>NW_026700485.1:0-290979 GCF_030435755.1 Ochotona princeps | reverse complement strand
TTAGTGCCCATTGAATGCATTATCTAGGAATGAACCTGGTAGAGCATCCCACACAAACGAATGCTCCACATGCGGGTTTCACATGCCACCAACTCCACATTCACAGGCAACTTCAGCGCCACAGCCGTTTTCAGATAGCCCTCAATGCAAAGGCTCTAGACGCAAATATTGGTGTGAGAGCTAATTCAATCAAGGAAACACTGCATGTTGGTGAAGGCATATTGAAGAAGGATCAGCCGAGTGGTTCTTGTGGGAGAACAACTCCATTTGGCTCACTAACTTCACACACCATCAGGCTCTCCAAGCAGCTCTCAAGGAAACTCAGTTTTCACACTCCTATGCTTAGTGCCCTTTGTATGGCTAGGACTGAAATGAACCTGGTAGAGCATCATCCCACACAAACGAATGCTGCACATGCGGGTTTCACATGCCACCAACTCCACATTCACAGGCAACTTCAGCGCCACAGCCGTTTTCAGATAGCCTCCAATGCAAAGGCTCTAGACGCAAATATTGGTGTGAGAGCTAATTCAACCAAGGAAACACTGCACGTTGGTGAAGGGCATATTGAAGAAGGATCAGCCGAGTGGTTCTTGTGGGAGAACAACTCCATTTGGCTCACTAACTTCACACACCATCAGGCTTCCAAGCAGCTCTCAAGGAAACTCAGTTTTCACACTCTATGCTTAGTGCCCTTTGAGTGCATTATCTAGGAATGAACCTGGTAGAGCATCCCACACAAACGAATGCTCCACATGCGGGTTTCACATGCCACCAACTCCACATTCACAGGCAAATTCAGCGCCACAGCCGTTTTCAGATAGCCCTCAATGCAAAGGCTCTAGACGCAAATATTGGTGTGAGAGCTAATTCAATCAAGGAAACACTGCATGTTGGTGAAGGTCATATTGAAGAAGGATCAGCCGAGTGCTTCTTGTGGAAGAACAACTCCATTTGGCTCACTAACTTCACACACCATCAGGCTTCCAAGCAGCTCTCAAGGAAACTCAGTTTTCACACTCTATGCTTAGTGCCCTTTGAGTGCATTATCTAGGAATGAACCTGGTAGAGCATCCCACACAAACGAATGCTCCACATGCGGGTTTCACATGCCACCAACTCCACATTCACAGGCAACTTCAGCGCCACAGCGTTTTCAGATAGCCCTCAATGCAAAGGCTCTAGACGCAAATATTGGTGTGAGAGCTAATTCAACCAAGGAAACACTGCATGTTGGTGAAGGGCATATTGAAGAAGAATCAGCCGAGTGGTTCTTGTGGAAGAACAACTCCATTTGGCTCACTAACTTCACACACCATCAGACTTCCAAGCAGCTCTCAAGGAAACTCAGTTTTCACACTCTATGCTTAGTGCCCTTTGTATGGCTAGGACTGAAATGAACTGGTAGAGCATCCCACACAAACGAATGCTCCACATGCGGGTTTCACATGCCACCAACTCCACATTCACAGGCAACTTCAGCGCCACAGCCGTTTTCAGATAGCCCTCAATGCAAAGGCTCTAGACGCAAATATTGGTGTGAGAGCTAATTCAATCAAGGAAACACTGCATGTTGCTGAAGGGCATATTGAAAAGGATCAGCCGAGTGGTTCTTGTGGGAGAACAACTCCATTTGGCTCACTAACTTCACACACCATCAGGCTTCCAAGCAGGTCTCAAGGAAACTCAGTTTTCACACTCTATGCTTAGTGCCCTTTGAGTGCATTATCTAGGAATGAACCTGGTAGAGCATCCCACACAAACGAATGCTCCACATGCGGGTTTCACATGCCACCAACTCCACATTCACAGGCAACGTCAGCGCCACAGCCGTTTTCAGATAGCCCTCAATGCAAAGGCTCTAGACGCAAATATTGGTGTGAGAGCTAATTCAATCAAGGAAACACTGCATGTTGGTGAAGGGCATATTGAAGAAGGATCAGTCGAGTGGTTCTTGTGGGAGAACAACTCCATTTGGCTCACTAACTTCACACACCATCAGGCTTCCAAGCAGCTCTCAAGGAAACTCAGTTTTCACACTCTATGTTTAGTGCCCTTTGAGTGCATTATCTAGGAATGAACTTGGTAGAGCATCCCACACAAACGAATGCTCCACATGCGGGTTTCACATGCCACCAACTCCACATTCACAGGCAACTTCAGCGCCACAGCCGTTTTCAGATAGCCCTCAATGCAAAGGCTCTAGACGCAAATATTGTTGTGAGAGCTAATTCAATCAAGGAAACACTGCATGTTGGTGAAGGGCATATTGAAGAAGGATCAGTCGAGTGGTTCTTGTGGGAGAACAACTCCATTTGGCTCACTAACTTCACACACCATCAGGCTTCCAAGCAGCTCTCAAGGAAACTCAGTTTTCACACTCTATGTTTAGTGCCCTTTGAGTGCATTATCTAGGAATGAACTTGGTAGAGCATCCCACACAAACGAATGCTCCACATGCGGGTTTCACATGCCACCAACTCCACATTCACAGGCAACTTCAGCGCCACAGCCGTTTTCAGATAGCCCTCAATGCAAAGGCTCTAGACGCAAATATTGGTGTGAGAGCTAATTCAATCAAGGAAACACTGCATGTTGGTGAAGGGCATATTGAAGAAGGATCAGCTGAGTGGTTCTTGTGGGAGAACAACTCCATTTGGCTCACTAACTTCACACACCATCAGGCTTCCAAGCAGCTCTCAAGGAAACTCAGTTTTCACACTCTATGCTTAGTGCCCCTTTGTATGGCTAGGACTGAAATGAACCTGGTAGAGCATCCCACACAAACGAATGCTCTACCAGGTTCATTCCTAGATAATGCATTCAATGGGCACTAAGCATAGAGTGTGAAAACTGAGTTTCCTTGAGAGCTGCTTGGAAGCCTGATGGTGTGTGAAGTTAGTGAGCCAAATGGAGTTGTTCTCCCACAAGAACCACTCGGCTGATCCTTCTTTAATATGCCCTTCACCAACATGCAGTGTTTCCTTGATTGAATTAGCTCTCACACCAATATTTGCGTCTAGAGCCTTTGCATTGAGGGCTATCTGAAAACGGCTGTGGCGCTGAAGTTGCCTGTGAATGTGGAGTTGGTGGCATGTGAAACCCGCATGTGGAGCATTCGTTTGTGTGGGATGCTCTACCAGGTTCATTCCTAGATAATGCACTCAAAGGGCACTAAGCATAGAGTGTGAAAACTGAGTTTCCTTGAGAGCTGCTTGGAAGCCTGATGGTGTGTGAAGTTAGTGAGCCAAATGGAGTTGTTCTCCCACAAGAACCACTCGGCTGATCCTTCTTCAATATGCCCTTCACCAACATGCAGTGTTTCCTTGATTGAATTAGCTCTCACACCAATATTTGCGTCTAGAGCCTTTGCATTGAGGGCTATCTGAAAACGGCTGTGGCGCTGAAGTTGCCTGTGAATGTGGAGTTGGTGACATGTGAAACCAGCATGTGCAGCATTCGTTTGTGTGGGATGCTCTACCAGGTTCATTTCAGTCCTAGCCATACAAAGGGCACTAAGCATAGAGTGTGAAAACTGAGTTTCCTTGAGAGCTGCTTGGAAGCCTGATGGTGTGTGAAGTTAGTGAGCCAAATGGAGTTGTTCTCCACAAGAACCACTCGGCTGATCCTTCTTCAATATGCCCTTCACCAACATGCAGTGTTTCCTTGGTTGAATTAGCTCTCACACCAATATTTGCGTCTAGAGCCTTTGCATTGAGGGCTATCTGAAAACGGCCTGTGGCGCTGAAGTTGCCTGTGAATGTGGAGTTGGTGGCATGTGAAACCCGCATGTGGAGCATTCGTTTGTGTGGGATGCTCTACCAGGTTCATTTCAGTCCTAGCCATACAAAGGGCACTAAGCATAGAGTGTGAAAACTGAGTTTCCTTGAGAGCTGCTTGGAAGCCTGATGGTGTGTGAAGTTAGTGAGCCAAATGGAGTTGTTCTCCCACAAGAACCACTCAGCTGATCCTTCTTCAATATGCCCTTCACCAACATGCAGTGTTTCCTTGATTGAATTAGCTCTCACACCAATATTTGCGTCTAGAGCCTTTGCATTGAGGGCTATCTGAAAACGGCTGTGGCGCTGAAGTTGCCTGTGAATGTGGAGTTGGTGGCATGTGAAACCCGCATGTGGAGCATTCGTTTGTGTGGGATGCTCTACCAAGTTCATTCCTAGATAATGCACTCAAAGGGCACTAAACATAGAGTGTGAAAACTGAGTTTCCTTGAGAGCTGCTTGGAAGCCTGATGGTGTGTGAAGTTAGTGAGCCAAATGGAGTTGTTCTCCACAAGAACCCACTCGACTGATCCTTCTTCAATATGCCCTTCACCAACATGCAGTGTTTCCTTGATTGAATTAGCTCTCACAACAATATTTGCGTCTAGAGCCTTTGCATTGAGGGCTATCTGAAAACGGCCTGTGGCGCTGAAGTTGCCTGTGAATGTGGAGTTGGTGGCATGTGAAACCCGCATGTGGAGCATTCGTTTGTGTGGGATGCTCTACCAAGTTCATTCCTAGATAATGCACTCAAAGGGCACTAAACATAGAGTGTGAAAACTGAGTTTCCTTGAGAGCTGCTTGGAAGCCTGATGGTGTGTGAAGTTAGTGAGCCAAATGGAGTTGTTCTCCCACAAGAACCACTCGACTGATCCTTCTTCAATATGCCCTTCACCAACATGCAGTGTTTCCTTGATTGAATTAGCTCTCACACCAATATTTGCGTCTAGAGCCTTTGCATTGAGGGCTATCTGAAAACGGCTGTGGCGCTGACGTTGCCTGTGAATGTGGAGTTGGTGGCATGTGAAACCCGCATGTGGAGCATTCGTTTGTGTGGGATGCTCTACCAGGTTCATTCCTAGATAATGCACTCAAAGGGCACTAAGCATAGAGTGTGAAAACTGAGTTTCCTTGAGACCTGCTTGGAAGCCTGATGGTGTGTGAAGTTAGTGAGCCAAATGGAGTTGTTCTCCCACAAGAACCACTCGGCTGATCCTTTTCAATATGCCCTTCAGCAACATGCAGTGTTTCCTTGATTGAATTAGCTCTCACACCAATATTTGCGTCTAGAGCCTTTGCATTGAGGGCTATCTGAAAACGGCTGTGGCGCTGAAGTTGCCTGTGAATGTGGAGTTGGTGGCATGTGAAACCCGCATGTGGAGCATTCGTTTGTGTGGGATGCTCTACCAGGTTCATTTCAGTCCTAGCCATACAAAGGGCACTAAGCATAGAGTGTGAAAACTGAGTTTCCTTGAGAGCTGCTTGGAAGTCTGATGGTGTGTGAAGTTAGTGAGCCAAATGGAGTTGTTCTTCCACAAGAACCACTCGGCTGATTCTTCTTCAATATGCCCTTCACCAACATGCAGTGTTTCCTTGGTTGAATTAGCTCTCACACCAATATTTGCGTCTAGAGCCTTTGCATTGAGGGCTATCTGAAAACGGCTGTGGCGCTGAAGTTGCCTGTGAATGTGGAGTTGGTGGCATGTGAAACCCGCATGTGGAGCATTCGTTTGTGTGGGATGCTCTACCAGGTTCATTCCTAGATAATGCACTCAAAGGGCACTAAGCATAGAGTGTGAAAACTGAGTTTCCTTGAGAGCTGCTTGGAAGCCTGATGGTGTGTGAAGTTAGTGAGCCAAATGGAGTTGTTCTTCCACAAGAAGCACTCGGCTGATCCTTCTTCAATATGACCTTCACCAACATGCAGTGTTTCCTTGATTGAATTAGCTCTCACACCAATATTTGCGTCTAGAGCCTTTGCATTGAGGGCTATCTGAAAACGGCTGTGGCGCTGAATTTGCCTGTGAATGTGGAGTTGGTGGCATGTGAAACCCGCATGTGGAGCATTCGTTTGTGTGGGATGCTCTACCAGGTTCATTCCTAGATAATGCACTCAAAGGGCACTAAGCATAGAGTGTGAAAACTGAGTTTCCTTGAGAGCTGCTTGGAAGCCTGATGGTGTGTGAAGTTAGTGAGCCAAATGGAGTTGTTCTCCCACAAGAACCACTCGGCTGATCCTTCTTCAATATGCCCTTCACCAACGTGCAGTGTTTCCTTGGTTGAATTAGCTCTCACACCAATATTTGCGTCTAGAGCCTTTGCATTGAGGGCTATCTGAAAACGGCTGTGGCGCTGAAGTTGCCTGTGAATGTGGAGTTGGTGGCATGTGAAACCCGCATGTGCAGCATTCGTTTGTGTGGGATGCTCTACCAGGTTCATTTCAGTCCTAGCCATACAAAGGGCACTAAGCATAGAGTGTGAAAACTGAGTTTCCTTGAGAGCTGCTTGGAAGCCTGATGGTGTGTGAAGTTAGTGAGCCAAATGGAGTTGTTCTCCCACAAGAACCACTCGGCTGATCCTTCTTCAATATGCCCTTCACCAACATGCAGTGTTTCCTTGATTGAATTAGCTCTCACACCAATATTTGCGTCTAGAGCCTTTGCATTGAGGGCTATCTGAAAACGGCTGTGGCGCTGAAGTTGCCTGTGAATGTGGAGTTGGTGGCATGTGAAACCCGCATGTGGAGCATTCGTTTGTGTGGGATGCTCTACCAGGTTCATTCCTAGATAATGCATTCAATGGGCACTAAGCATAGAGTGTGAAAACTGAGTTTCCTTGAGAGCTGCTTGGAAGCCTGATGGTGTGTGAAGTTAGTGAGCCAAATGGAGTTGTTCTTCCACAAGAACCACTCGGCTGATCCTTCTTCAATATGCCCTTCACCAACATGCAGTGTTTCCTTGATTGAATTAGCTCTCACACCAATATTTGCGTCTAGAGCCTTTGCATTGAGGGCTATCTGAAAACGGCTGTGGCGCTGAAGTTGCCTGTGAATGTGGAGTTGGTGGCATGTGAAACCCGCATGTGGAGCATTCGTTTGTGTGGGATGCTCTACCAGGTTCATTCCTAGATAATGCACTCAAAGGGCACTAAGCATAGAGTGTGAAAACTGAGTTTCCTTGAGAGCTGCTTGGAAGCCTGATGGTGTGTGAAGTTAGTGAGCCAAATGGAGTTGTTCTCCCACAAGAACCACTCGGCTGATCCTTCTTCAATATGCCCTTCACCAACATGCAGTGTTTCCTTGAATGAAGTAGCTCTCACACCAATATTTGCGTCTAGAGCCTTTGCATTGAGGGCTATCTGAAAACGGCTGTGGCGCTGAAGTTGCCTGTGAATGTGGAGTTGGTGACATGTGAAACCCGCATGTGCAGCATTCGTTTGTGTGGGATGCTCTACCAGGTTCATTTCAGTCCTAGCCATACAAAGGGCACTAAGCATAGAGTGTGAAAACTGAGTTTCCTTGAGAGCTGCTTGGAAGCCTGATGGTGTGTGAAGTTAGTGAGCCAAATGGAGTTGTTCTCCCACAAGAACCACTCGGCTGATCCTTCTTCAATATGCCCTTCACCAACATGCAGTGTTTCCTTGGTTGAATTAGCTCTCACACCAATATTTGCGTCTAGAGCCTTTGCATTGAGGGCTATCTGAAAACGGCTGTGGCGCTGAAGTTGCCTGTGAATGTGGAGTTGGTGGCATGTGAAACCCGCATGTGGAGCATTCGTTTGTGTGGGATGCTCTACCAGGTTCATTTCAGTCCTAGCCATACAAAGGGCACTAAGCATAGAGTGTGAAAACTGAGTTTCCTTGAGAGCTGCTTGGAAGCCTGATGGTGTGTGAAGTTAGTGAGCCAAATGGAGTTGTTCTCCCACAAGAACCACTCGGCTGATCCTTCTTCAATATGCCCTTCACCAACATGCAGTGTTTCCTTGATTGAATTAGCTCTCACACCAATATTTGCGTCTAGAGCCTTTGCATTGAGGGCTATCTGAAAACGGCTGTGGCGCTGAAGTTGCCTGTGAATGTGGAGTTGGTGGCATGTGAAACCCTCATGTGGAGCATTCATTTGTGTGGGATGCTCTACCAAGTTCATTCCTAGATAATGCACTCAAAGGGCACTAAACATAGAGTGTGAAAACTGAGTTTCCTTGAGAGCTGCTTGGAAGCCTGATGGTGTGTGAAGTTAGTGAGCCAAATGGAGTTGTTCTCCCACAAGAACCACTCAGCTGATCCTTCTTCAATATGCCATTCACCAACATGCAGTGTTTCCTTGATTGAATTAGCTCTCACACCAATATTTGCGTCTAGAGCCTTTGCATTGAGGGCTATCTGAAAACGGCTGTGGCGCTGAAGTTGCCTGTGAATGTGGAGTTGGTGGCATGTGAAACCCGCATGTGGAGCATTCGTTTGTGTGGGATTTTCTACCAGGTTCATTCCTAGATAATGAACTCAAAGGGCACTAAGCATAGAGTGTGAAAACTGAGTTTCCTTGAGAGCTGCTTGGAAGCCTGATGGTGTGTGAAGTTAGTGAGCCAAATGGAGTTGTTCTCCCACAAGAACCACTCGGCTGATCCTTCTTCAATATGCCCTTCACCAACATGCAGTGTTTCCTTGATTGAATTAGCTCTCACACCAATATTTGCGTCTAGAGCCTTTGCATTGAGGGCTATCTGAAAACGGCTGTGGCGCTGAAGTTGCCTGTGAATGTGGAGTTGGTGGCATGTGAAACCCGCATGTGGAGCATTCGTTTGTGTGGGATCCTGAGCAAGCTTCATTTCAGTCCTAGCCATACAAAGGGCACTAAGCATAGAGTGTGAAAACTGAGTTTCCTTGAGAGCTGCTTGGAAGCCTGATGGTGTGTGAAGTTAGTGAGCCAAAAGGAGTTGTTCTCCCAAAAGAACCACTCGGCTGATCCTTCTTCAATATGCCCTTCACCAACATGCAGTGTTTCCTTGATTGAATTAGCTCTCACACCAATATTTGTGTCTAGAGCCTTTGCATTGAGGGCTATCTGAAAACGGCTGTGGCGCTGAAGTTGCCTGTGAATGTGGAGTTGGTGACATGTGAAACCCGCATGTGGAGCATTCGTTTGTGTGGGATGCTCTACCAGGTTCATTTCAGTCCTAGCCATACAAAGGGCACTAAGCATAGAGTGTGAAAACTGAGTTTCCTTGAGAGCTGCTTGGAAGCCTGATGGTGTGTGAAGTTAGTGAGCCAAATGGAGTTGTTCCCCCACAAGAACCACTCGGCTGATCCTTCTTCAATATGCCCTTCACCAACATGCAGTGTTTCCTTGATTGAATTAGCTCTCAAACCAATATTTGCGTCTAGAGCCTTTGCATTGAGGGCTATCTGAAAACGGCTGTGGCGCTGAAGTTGCCTGTGAATGTGGAGTTGGTGGCATGTGAAACCCGCATGTGGAGCATTCGTTTGTGTGGGATGCTCTACCAGGTTCATTTCAGTCCTAGCCATACAAAGGGCACTAAGCATAGAGTGTGAAAACTGAGTTTCCTTGAGAGCTGCTTGGAAGCCTGATGGTGTGTGAAGTTAGTGAGCCAAATGGAGTTGTTCTTCCACAAGAATCACTCGGCTGATCCTTCTTCAATATGCCCTTCACCAACATGCAGTGTTTCCTTGATTGAATTAGCTCTCACACCAATATTTGCGTCTAGAGCCTTTGCATTGAGGGCTATCTGAAAACGGCTGTGGCGCTGAAGTTGCCTGTGAATGTGGAGTTGGTGGCATGTGAAACCCGCATGTGGAGCATTCGTTTGTGTGGGATGCTCTACCAGGTTCATTTCAGTCCTAGCCATACAAAGGGCACTAAGCATAGAGTGTGAAAACTGAGTTTCCTTGAGAGCTGCTTGGAAGCCTGATGGTGTGTGAAGTTAGTGAGCCAAATGGAGTTGTTCTCCCACAAGAACCACTCGGCTGATCCTTCTTCAATATGCCCTTCACCAACATGCAGTGTTTCCTTGATTGAATTAGCTCTCACACCAATATTTGCGTCTAGAGCCTTTGCATTGAGGGCTATCTGAAAACGGCTGTGGCGCTGAAGTTGCCTGTGAATGTGGAGTTGGTGGCATGTGAAACCCGCATGTGGAACATTCGTTTGTGTGGGATGCTCTACCAGGTTCATTCCTAGATAATGCATTCAAAGGGCACTAAACATAGAGTGTGAAAACTGAGTTTCCTTGAGAGCTGCTTGGAAGCCTGATGGTGTGTGAAGTTAGTGAGCCAAATGGAGTTGTTCTCCCACAAGAATCACTCGGCTGATCCTTCTTCAATATGCCCTTCACCAACATGCAGTGTTTCCTTGATTGAATTAGCTCTCACACCAATATTTGCGTCTAGAGCCTTTGCATTGAGGGCTATCTGAAAACGGCTGTGGCGCTGAAGTTGCCTGTGAATGTGGAGTTGGTGGCATGTGAAACCCGCATGTGGAGCATTCGTTTGTGTGGGATGCTCTACCAGGTTCATTTCAGTCCTAGCCATACAAAGGGCACTAAGCATAGAGTGTGAAAACTGAGTTTCCTTGAGAGCTGCTTGGAAGCCTGATGGTGTGTGAAGTTAGTGAGCCAAATGGAGTTGTTCTCCCACAAGAATCACTCGGCTGATCCTTCTTCAATATGCCCTTCACCAACATGCAGTGTTTCCTTGATTGAATTAGCTCTCACACCAATATTTGCGTCTAGAGCCTTTGCATTGAGGGCTATCTGAAAACGGCTGTGGCGCTGAAGTTGCCTGTGAATGTGGAGTTGGTGGCAAGTGAAACCCGCATGTGGAGCATTCGTTTGTGTGGGATGCTCTACCAGGTGCATTCCTAGATAATGCATTCAAAGGGCACTAAACATAGAGTGTGAAAACTGAGTTTCCTTGAGACCTGCTTGGAAGTCTGATGGTGTGTGAAGTTAGTGAGCCAAATGGAGTTGTTCTCCCACAATAACCACTCGGCTGATCCTTCTTCAATATGCCCTTCACCAACATGCAGTGTTTCCTTGATTGAATTAGCTCTCACACCAATATTTGCGTCTAGAGCCTTTGCATTGAGGGCTATCTGAAAACGGCTGTGGCGCTGAAGTTGCCTGTGAATGTGGAGTTGGTGGCATGTGAAACCCTCATGTGGAGCATTCGTTTGTGTGGGATGCTCTACCAGGTTCATTCCTAGATAATGCACTCAAAGGGCACTAAGCATAGAGTGTGAAAACTGAGTTTCCTTGAGAGCTGCTTGGAAGCCTGATGGTGTGTGAAGTTAGTGAGCCAAATGGAGTTGTTCTCCCACAAGAACCACTCGGCTGATCCTTCTTCAATATGCCCTTCACCAACATGCAGTGTTTCCTTGGTTGAATTAGCTCTCACACCAATATTTGCGTCTAGAGCCTTTGCATTGAGGGCTATCTGAAAACGGCTGTGGCGCTGAAGTTGCCTGTGAATGTGGAGTTGGTGGCATGTGAAACCCGCATGTGGAGCATTCGTTTGTGTGGGATGCTCTACCAGGTTCATTCCTAGATAATGCATTCAATGGGCACTAAGCATAGAGTGTGAAAACTGAGTTTCCTTGAGAGCTGCTTGGAAGCCTGATGGTGTGTGAAGTTAGTGAGCCAAATGGAGTTGTTCTCCCACAAGAACCACTCGGCTGATCCTTCTTTAATATGCCCTTCACCAACATGCAGTGTTTCCTTGATTGAATTAGCTCTCACACCAATATTTGCGTCTAGAGCCTTTGCATTGAGGGCTATCTGAAAACGGCTGTGGCGCTGAAGTTGCCTGTGAATGTGGAGTTGGTGGCATGTGAAACCCGCATGTGGAGCATTCGTTTGTGTGGGATGCTCTACCAGGTTCATTTCAGTCCTAGCCATACAAAGGGCACTAAGCATAGAGTGTGAAAACTGAGTTTCCTTGAGAGCTGCTTGGAAGCCTGATGGTGTGTGAAGTTAGTGAGCCAAATGGAGTTGTTCTCCCACAAGAACCACTCAGCTGATCCTTCTTCAATATGCCCTTCACCAACATGCAGTGTTTCCTTGATTGAATTAGCTCTCACACCAATATTTGCGTCTAGAGCCTTTGCATTGAGGGCTATCTGAAAACGGCTGTGGCGCTGAAGTTGCCTGTGAATGTGGAGTTGGTGGCATGTGAAACCCGCATGTGGAGCATTCATTTGTGTGGGATGCTCTACCAAGTTCATTCCTAGATAATGCACTCAAAGGGCACTAAACATAGAGTGTGAAAACTGAGTTTCCTTGAGAGCTGCTTGGAAGCCTGATGGTGTGTGAAGTTAGTGAGCCAAATGGAGTTGTTCTCCCACAAGAATCACTCGGCTGATCCTTCTTCAATATGCCCTTCACCAACATGCAGTGTTTCCTTGATTGAATTAGCTCTCACACCAATATTTGCGTCTAGAGCCTTTGCATTGAGGGCTATCTGAAAACGGCTGTGGCGCTGAAGTTGCCTGTGAATGTGGAGTTGGTGGCATGTGAAACCCGCATGTGGAGCATTCGTTTGTGTGGGATGCTCTACCAGGTTCATTCCTAGATAATGCACTCAAAGGGCACTAAGCATAGAGTGTGAAAACTGAGTTTCCTTGAGAGCTGCTTGGAAGCCTGATGGTGTGTGAAGTTAGTGAGCCAAATGGAGTTGTTCTCCCACAAGAACCACTCGGCTGATCCTTTTCAATATGCCCTTCAGCAACATGCAGTGTTTCCTTGATTGAATTAGCTCTCACACCAATATTTGCGTCTAGAGCCTTTGCATTGAGGGCTATCTGAAAACGGCTGTGGCGCTGAAGTTGCCTGTGAATGTGGAGTTGGTGGCATGTGAAACCCGCATGTGGAGCATTCGTTTGTGTGGGATGCTCTACCAGGTTCATTCCTAGATAATGCATTCAATGGGCACTAAGCATAGAGTGTGAAAACTGAGTTTCCTTGAGAGCTGCTTGGAAGCCTGATGGTGTGTGAAGTTAGTGAGCCAAATGGAGTTGTTCTTCCACAAGAAGCACTCGGCTGATCCTTCTTCAATATGACCTTCACCAACATGCAGTGTTTCCTTGATTGAATTAGCTCTCACACCAATATTTGCGTCTAGAGCCTTTGCATTGAGGGCTATCTGAAAACGGCTGTGGCGCTGAAGTTGCCTGTGAATGTGGAGTTGGTGGCATGTGAAACCCGCATGTGGAGCATTCGTTTGTGTGGGATGCTCTACCAGGTTCATTCCTAGATAATGCACTCAAAGGGCACTAAGCATAGAGTGTGAAAACTGAGTTTCCTTGAGAGCTGCTTGGAAGCCTGATGGTGTGTGAAGTTAGTGAGCCAAATGGAGTTGTTCTCCCACAAGAACCACTCGGCTGATCCTTCTTCAATATGCCCTTCACCAACATGCAGTGTTTCCTTGATTGAATTTGCTCTCACACCAATATTTGCGTCTAGAGCCTTTGCATTGAGGGCTATCTGAAAACGGCTGTGGCGCTGAAGTTGCCTGTGAATGTGGAGTTGGTGACATGTGAAACCCGCATGTGCAGCATTCGTTTGTGTGGGATGCTCTACCAGGTTCATTTCAGTCCTAGCCATACAAAGGGCACTAAGCATAGAGTGTGAAAACTGAGTTTCCTTGAGAGCTGCTTGGAAGCCTGATGGTGTGTGAAGTTAGTGAGCCAAATGGAGTTGTTCTCCCACAAGAACCACTCGGCTGATCCTTCTTCAATATGCCCTTCACCAACATGCAGTGTTTCCTTGGTTGAATTAGCTCTCACACCAATATTTGCGTCTAGAGCCTTTGCATTGAGGGCTATCTGAAAACGGCTGTGGCGCTGAAGTTGCCTGTGAATGTGGAGTTGGTGGCATGTGAAACCCGCATGTGGAGCATTCGTTTGTGTGGGATTTTCTACCAGGTTCATTCCTAGATAATGCACTCAAAGGGCACTAAGCATAGAGTGTGAAAACTGAGTTTCCTTGAGAGCTGTTTGGAAGCCTGATGGTGTGTGAAGTTAGTGAGCCAAATGGAGTTGTTCTCCCACAAGAACCACTCGGCTGATCCTTCTTTAATATGCCCTTCACCAACATGCAGTGTTTCCTTGATTGAATTAGCTCTCACACCAATATTTGCGTCTAGAGCCTTTGCATTGAGGGCTATCTGAAAACGGCTGTGGCGCTGAAGTTGCCTGTGAATGTGGAGTTGGTGGCATGTGAAACCCGCATGTGGAGCATTCGTTTGTGTGGGATGCTCTACCAGGTTCATTTCAGTCCTAGCCATACAAAGGGCACTAAGCATAGAGTGTGAAAACTGAGTTTCCTTGAGATCTGCTTGGAAGCCTGATGGTGTGTGAAGTTAGTGAGCCAAATGGAGTTGTTCTCCCACAAGAACCACAGTTCCGATCCTTCTTCAATATGCCCTTCACCAACATGCAGTGTTTCCTTGATTGAATTAGCTCTCACACCAATATTTGCGTCTAGAGCCTTTGCGTTGAGGGCTATCTGAAAATGGCTGTGGCGCTGAAGTTGCCTGTGAATGTGGAGTTGGTGGCATGTGAAACCCGCATGTGGAGCATTCGTTTGTGTGGGATGCTCTACCAGGTTCATTCCTAGATAATGCATTCAAAGGGCACTAAGCATAGAGTGTGAAAACTGAGTTTCCTTGAGAGCTGCTTGGAAGCCTGATGGTGTGTGAAGTTAGTGAGCCAAATGGAGTTGTTCTCCCACAAGAACCACTCGGCTGATCCTTCTTCAATATGCCCTTCACCAACATGCAGTGTTTCCTTGATTGAATTAGCTCTCACACCAATATTTGCGTCTAGAGCCTTTGCATTGAGGGCTATCTGAAAACGGCTGTGGCGCTGAAGTTGCCTGTGAATGTGGAGTTGGTGGCATGTGAAACCCGCATGTGGGCATTCGTTTGTGTGGGATGCTCTACCAGGTTCATTTCAGTCCTAGGCACTCAAAGGGCACTAAGCATAGAGTGTGAAAACTGAGTTTCCTTGAGAGCTGCTTGGAAGCCTGATGGTGTGTGAAGTTAGTGAGCCAAATGGAGTTGTTCTCCCACAAGAACCACTCGGCTGATCCTTCTTCAATATGCCCTTCACCAACATGCAGTGTTTCCTTGATTGAATTAGCTCTCACACCAATATTTGCGTCTAGAGCCTTTGCATTGAGGGCTATCTGAAAACGGCTGTGGCGCTGAAGTTGCCTGTGAATGTGGAGTTGGTGGCATGTGAAACCCGCATGTGGAGCATTCGTTTGTGTGGGATGCTCTACCAAGTTCATTCCTAGATAATGCACTCAAAGGGCACTAAACATAGAGTGTGAAAACTGAGTTTCCTTGAGAGCTGCTTGGAAGCCTGATGGTGTGTGAAGTTAGTGAGCCAAATGGAGTTGTTCTCCCACAAGAACCACTCGGCTGATCCTTCTTCAATATGCCCTTCACCAACATGCAGTGTTTCCTTGATTGAATTAGCTCTCACACCAATATTTGCGTCTAGAGCCTTTGCATTGAGGGCTATCTGAAAACGGCTGTGGCGCTGAAGTTGCCTGTGAATGTGGAGTTGGTGGCATGTGAAACCCGCATGTGGAGCATTCGTTTGTGTGGGATATTCTACCAGGTTCATTCCTAGATAATGCACTCAAAGGGCACTAAGCATAGAGTGTGAAAACTGAGTTTCCTTGAGAGCTGCTTGGAAGCCTGATGGTGTGTGAAGTTAGTGAGCCAAATGGAGTTGTTCTCCCACAAGAACCACTCGGCTGATCCTTCTTCAATATGCCCTTCACCAACATGCAGTGTTTCCTTGATTGAATTAGCTCTCACACCAATATTTGCGTCTAGAGCCTTTGCATTGAGGGCTATCTGAAAACGGCTGTGGCGCTGACGTTGCCTGTGAATGTGGAGTTGGTGGCATGTGAAACCCGCATGTGGAGCATTCGTTTGTGTGGGATGCTCTACCAGGTTCATTTCAGTCCTAGGCACTCAAAGGGCACTAAGCATAGAGTGTGAAAACTGAGTTTCCTTGAGAGCTGCTTGGAAGCCTGATGGTGTGTGAAGTTAGTGAGCCAAATGGAGTTGTTCTCCCACAAGAACCACTCGGCTGATCCTTCTTCAATATGCCCTTCACCAACATGCAGTGTTTCCTTGATTGAAGCAGCTCTCACACCAATATTTGCGTCTAGAGCCTTTGCATTGAGGGCTATCTGAAAACGGCTGTGGCGCTGAAGTTGCCTGTGAATGTGGAGTTGGTGGCATGTGAAACCCGCATGTGGAGCATTCGTTTGTGTGGGATGCTCTACCAGGTTCATTTCAGTCCTAGCCATACAAAGGGCACTTAGCATAGAGTGTGAAAACTGAGTTTCCTTGAGAGCTGCTTGGAAGCCTGATGGTGTGTGAAGTTAGTGAGCCAAATGGAGTTGTTCTCCCACAAGAACCACTCGGCTGATCCTTCTTCAATATGCCCTTCACCAACATGCAGTGTTTCCTTGATTGAATTAGCTCTCACACCAATATTTGCGTCTAGAGCCTTTGCATTGAGGGCTATCTGAAAACGGCTGTGGCACTGAAGTTGCCTGTGAATGTGGAGTTGGTGGCATGTGAAACCCGCATGTGGAGCATTCGTTTGTGTGGGATGCTCTCCAAGCTTCATTTCAGTCCTAGGCACTCAAAGGGCACTAAGCATAGAGTGTGAAAACTGAGTTTCCTTGAGAGCTGCTTGGAAGCCTAATGGTGTGTGAAGTTAGTGAGCCAAATGGAGTTGTTCTCCCACAAGAACCACTCGGCTGATCCTTCTTCAATATGCCCTTCACCACCATGCAGTGTTTCCTTGATTGAATTAGCTCTCACACCAATATTTGCGTCTAGAGCCTTTGCATTGAGGGCTATCTGAAAACGGCTGTGGCGCTGAAGTTGCCTGTGAATGTGGAGTTGGTGGCATGTGAAACCCGCCTGTGGAGCATTCGTTTGTGTGGGATGCTCTACCAGGTTCATTTCAGTCCTAGCCATACAAATGGCACTAAGCATAGAGTGTGAAAACTGAGTTTCCTTGAGAGCTGCTTGGAAGCCTGATGGTGTGTGAAGTTAGTGAGCCAAATGGAGTTGTTCTCCCACAAGCACCACTCGGCTGATCCTTCTTCAATATGCACTTCAGCAACATGCAGTGTTTCCTTGATTGAATTAGCTCTCACACCAATATTTGCGTCTAGAGCCTTTGCATTGAGGGCTATCTGAAAACGGCTGTGGCGCTGAAGTTGCCTGTGAATGTGGAGTTGGTGGCATGTGAAACCCGCATGTGGAGCATTCGTTTGTGTGCGATGCTCTACCAGGTTCATTTCAGTCCTAGCCATACAAAGGGCACTAAGCATAGAGTGTGAAAACTGAGTTTCCTTGAGAGCTGCTTTGAAGCCTGATGGTGTGTGAAGTTAGTGAGCCAAATGGAGTTGTTCTCCCACAAGAACCACTCGGCTGATCCTTCTTCAATATGCCCTTCACCAACATGCAGTGTTTCCTTAATTGAATTAGCTCTCACACCAATATTTGCGTCTAGAGCCTTTGCATTGAGGGCTATCTGAAAACGGCTGTGGCGCTGAAGTTGCCTGTGAATGTGGAGTTGGTGGCATGTGAAACCCGCATGTGGAGCATTCGTTTGTGTGGGATTTTCTACCAGGTTCATTCCTAGATAATGCACTCAAAGGGCACTAAGCATAGAGTGTGAAAACTGAGTTTCCTTGAGAGCTGCTTGGAAGCCTGATGGTGTGTGAAGCTAGTGAGCCAAATGGAGTTGTTCTCCCACAAGAACCACTCGGCTGATCCTTCTTCAATATGCCCTTCACCAACATGCAGTGTTTCCTTGATTGAATTAGCTCTCACACCAATATTTGCGTCTAGAGCCTTTGCATTGAGGGCTATCTGAAAATGGCTGTGGCGCTGAAGTTGCCTGTGAATGTGGAGTTGGTGGCATGTGAAACCCGCATGTGGAGCATTCGTTTTTGTGGGATGCTCTACCAGGTTCATTCCTAGATAATGCATTCAAAGGGCACTAAGCATAGAGTGTGAAAACTGAGTTTCCTTGAGAGCTGCTTGGAAGCCTGATGGTGTGTGAAGTTAGTGAGCCAAATGGAGTTGTTCTCCCACAAGAACCACTCGGCTGATCCTTCTTCAATATGCCCTTCACCAACATGCAGTGTTTCCTTGATTGAATTAGCTCTCACACCAATATTTGTGTCTAGAGCCTTTGCATTGAGGGCTATCTGAAAACGGCTGTGGCGCTGAAGTTGCCTGTGAATGTGGAGTTGGTGGCATGTGAAACCCGCATGTGGAGCATTCGTTTGTGTGGGATGCTCTACCAGGTTCATTTCAGTCCTAGGCACTCAAAGGGCACTAAGCATAGAGTGTGAAAACTGAGTTTCCTTGAGAGCTGCTTGGAAGCCTAATGGTGTGTGAAGTTAGTGAGCCAAATGGAGTTGTTCTCCCACAAGAACCACTCGGCTGATCCTTCTTCAATATGCCCTACACCAACATGCAGTGTTTCCTTGATTGAAGCAGCTCTCACACCAATATTTGCGTCTAGAGCCTTTGCATTGAGGGCTATCTGAAAACGGCTGTGGCGCTGAAGTTGCCTGTGAATGTGGAGTTGGTGGCATGTGAAACCCGCATGTGGAGCATTCGTTTGTGTGGGATGCTCTACCAGGTTCATTTCAGTCCTAGCCATACAAAGGGCACTAAGCATAGAGTGTGAAAACTGAGTTTCCTTGAGAGCTGCTTGGAAGCCTGATGGTGTGTGAAGTTAGTGAGCCAAATGGAGTTGTTCTCCCACAAGAACCACTCGGCTGATCCTTCTTCAATATGCCCTTCACCAACATGCAGTGTTTCCTTGATTGAATTAGCTCTCACACCAATATTTGCGTCTAGAGCCTTTGCATTGAGGGCTATCTGAAAACGGCTGTGGCACTGAAGTTGCCTGTGAATGTGGAGTTGGTGGCATGTGCAACCCGCATGTGGAGCATTCGTTTGTGTGGGATGCTCTCCAAACTTCATTTCAGTCCTATTCACTCAAAGGGCACTAAGCATAGAGTGTGAAAACTGAGTTTCCTTGAGAGCTGCTTGGAAGCCTAATGGTGTGTGAAGTTAGTGAGCCAAATGGAGTTGTTCTCCCACAAGAACCACTCGGCTGATCCTTCTTCAATATGCCCTTCACCAACATGCAGTGTTTCCTTGATTGAATTAGCTCTCACACCAATATTTGCGTCTAGAGCCTTTGCATTGAGGGCTATCTGAAAACGGCTGTGGCGCTGAAGTTGCCTGTGAATGTGGAGTTGGTGGCATGTGAAACCCGCCTGTGGAGCATTCGTTTGTGTGGGATGCTCTACCAGGTTCATTTCCGTCCTAGCCATACAAATGGCACTAAGCATAGAGTGTGAAAACTGAGTTTCCTTGAGAGCTGCTTGGAAGCCTGATGGTGTGTGAAGTTAGTGAGCCAAATGGAGTTGTTCTCCCACAAGAACCACTCGGCTGATCCTTCTTCAATATGCCCTTCACCAACATGCAGTGTTTCCTTGATTGAATTAGCTCTCACACCAATATTTGCGTCTAGAGCCTTTGCATTGAGGGCTATCTGAAAACGGCTGTGGCGCTGAAGTTGCCTGTGAATGTGGAGTTGGTGGCATGTGAAACCCGCCTGTGGAGCATTCGTTTGTGTGGGATGCTCTACCAGGTTCATTCCTAGATAATGCACTCAAAGGGCACTAAGCATAGAGTGTGAAAACTGAGTTTCCTTGAGAGCTGCTTGGAAGCCTGATGGTGTGTGAAGTTAGTGAGCCAAATGCAGTTGTTCTCCCACAAGAACCACTCGACTGATCCTTCTTCAATATGACCTTCACCAACATGCAGTGTTTCCTTGATTGAATTAGCTCTCACACCAATATTTGCGTCTAGCGCCTTTGCATTGAGGGCTATCTGAAAACGGCTGTGGCGCTGAAGTTGCCTGTGAATGTGGAGTTGGTGGCATGTGAAACCCGCATGTGGAGCATTTGTTTGTGTGGGATGCTCTACCAGGTTCATTCCTAGATAATGCACTCAAAGGGCACTAAGCATAGAGTGTGAAAACTGAGTTTCCTTGAGAGCTGCTTGGAAGCCTGATGGTGTGTGAAGTTAGTGAGCCAAATGGAGTTGTTCTCCCACAAGCACCACTCGGCTGATCCTTCTTCAATATGCCCTTCAGCAACATGCAGTGTTTCCTTGATTGAATTAGCTCTCACACCAATATTTGCGTCTAGAGCCTTTGCATTGAGGGCTATCTGAAAACGGCTGTGGCGCTGAAGTTGCCTGTGAATGTGGAGTTGGTGGCATGTGAAACCCGCATGTGGAGCATTCGTTTGTGTGGGATGCTCTACCAGGTTCATTTCAGTCCTAGCCATACAAAGGGCACTAAGCATAGAGTGTGAAAACTGAGTTTCCTTGAGAGCTGCTTTGAAGCCTGATGGTGTGTGAAGTTAGTGAGCCAAATGGAGTTGTTCTCCCACAAGAACCACTCGGCTGATCCTTCTTCAATATGCCCTTCACCAACATGCAGTGTTTCCTTAATTGAATTAGCTCTCACACCAATATTTGCGTCTAGAGCCTTTGCATTGAGGGCTATCTGAAAACGGCTGTGGCGCTGAAGTTGCCTGTGAATGTGGAGTTGGTGGCATGTGAAACCCGCATGTGGAGCATTCGTTTGTGTGGGATGCTCTACCAGGTTCATTCCTAGATAATGCACTCAAAGGGCACTAAGCATAGAGTGTGAAAACTGAGTTTCCTTGAGAGCTGCTTGGAAGCCTGATGGTGTGTGAAGCTAGTGAGCCAAATGGAGTTGTTCTCCCACAAGAACCACTCGGCTGATCCTTCTTCAATATGCCCTTCACCAACATGCAGTGTTTCCTTGATTGAATTAGCTCTCACACCAATATTTACGTCTAGAGCCTTTGCATTGAGGGCTATCTGAAAATGGCTGTGGCGCTGAAGTTGCCTGTGAATGTGGAGTTGGTGGCATGTGAAACCCGCATGTGGAGCATTCGTTTGTGTGGGATGCTCTACCAGGTTCATTCCTAGATAATGCATTCAAAGGGCACTAAGCATAGAGTGTGAAAACTGAGTTTCCTTGAGAGTTGCTTGGAAGCCTGATGGTGTGTGAAGTTAGTGAGCCAAATGGAGTTGTTCTCCCACAAGAACCACTCGGCTGATCCTTCTTCAATATGCCCTTCACCAACATGCAGTGTTTCCTTGATTGAATTAGCTCTCACACCAATATTTGCGTCTAGAGCCTTTGCATTGAGGGCTATCTGAAAACGGCTGTGGCGCTGAAGTTGCCTGTGAATGTGGAGTTGGTGGCATGTGAAACCCGCATGTGGAGCATTCGTTTGTGTGGGATCTGAGCAAGCTTCATTTCAGTCCTAGCCATACAAAGGGCACTAAGCATAGAGTGTGAAAACTGAGTTTCCTTGAGAGCTGCTTGGAAGCCTGATGGTGTGTGAAGTTAGTGAGCAAATGGAGTTGTTCTCCCACAAGAACCACTCGGCTGATCCTTCTTCAATATGCCCTTCACCAACATGCAGTGTTTCCTTGATTGAAGTAGCTCTCACACCAATATTTGCGTCTAGAGCCTTTGCATTGAGGGCTATCTGAAAACGGCTGTGGCGCTGAAGTTGCCTGTGAATGTGGAGTTGGTGGCATGTGAAACCCGCATGTGGAGCATTCATTTGTGTGCGATGCTCTACCAGGTTCATTTCAGTCCTAGCCATACAAAGGGCACTAAGCATAGAGTGTGAAAACTGAGTTTCCTTGAGAGCTGCTTGGAAGCCTGATGGTGTGTGAAGTTAGTGAGCCAAATGGAGTTGTTCTCCCACAAGCACCACTCGGCTGATCCTTCTTCAATATGCCCTTCAGCAACATGCAGTGTTTCCTTGATTGAATTAGCTCTCACACCAATATTTGCGTCTAGAGCCTTTGCATTGAGGGCTATCTGAAAACGGCTGTGGCGCTGAAGTTGCCTGTGAATGTGGAGTTGGTGGCATGTGAAACCCGCATGTGGAGCATTCGTTTGTGTGGGATGCTCTACCAGGTTCATTTCAGTCCTAGCCATACAAATGGCACTAAGCATAGAGTGTGAAAACTGAGTTTCCTTGAGAGCTGCTTGGAAGCCTGATGGTGTGTGAAGTTAGTGAGCCAAATGGAGTTGTTCTCCCACAAGAACCACTCGGCTGATCCTTCTTCAATATGCCCTTCACCAACATGCAGTGTTTCCTTGATTGAAGTAGCTCTCACACCAATATTTGCGTCTAGAGCCTTTGCATTGAGGGCTATCTGAAAACGGCTGTGGCGCTGAAGTTGCCTGTGAATGTGGAGTTGGTGGCATGTGAAACCCGCATGTGGAGCATTCGTTTGTGTGGGATGCTCTACCAGGTTCATTCCTAGATAATGCACTCAAAGGGCACTAAGCATAGAGTGTGAAAACTGAGTTTCCTCGAGAGCTGCTTGGAAGTCTGATGGTGTGTGAAGTTAGTGAGCCAAATGGAGTTGTTCTCCCACAAGAACCACTCGGCTGATCCTTCTTCAATATGCCCTTCACCAACATGCAGTGTTTCCTTGATTGAATTAGCTCTCACACCAATATTTGCGTCTAGAGCCTTTGCATTGAGGGCTATCTGAAAACGGCTGTGGCGCTGAAGTTGCCTGTGAATGTGGAGTTGGTGGCATGTGAAACCCGCATGTGGAGCATTCGTTTGTGTGGGATGCTCTACCAGGTTCATTCCTAGATAATGCATTCAAAGGGCACTAAGCATAGAGTGTGAAAACTGAGTTTCCTTGAGAGCTGCTTGGTAGCCTGATGGTGTGTGAAGTTAGTGAGCCAAATGGAGTTGTTCTCCCACAAGAACCACTCGGCTGATCCTTCTTCAATATGCCCTTCACCAACATGCAGTGTTTCCTTGATTGAAGTAGCTCTCACACCAATATTTGCGTCTAGAGCCTTTGCATTGAGGGCTATCTGAAAACGGCTGTGGCGCTGAAGTTGCCTGTGAATGTGGAGTTGGTGGCATGTGAAACCCGCATGTGGAGCATTCGTTTGTGTGGGATGCTCTACCAGGTTCATTTCAGTCCTAGCCATACAAAGGGCACTAAGCATAGAGTGTGAAAACTGAGTTTCCTCGAGAGCTGCTTGGAAGTCTGATGGTGTGTGAAGTTAGTGAGCCAAATGGAGTTGTTCTCCCACAAGAACCACTCGGCTGATCCTTCTTCAATATGCCCTTCACCAACATGCAGTGTTTCCTTGATTGAATTAGCTCTCACACCAATATTTGCGTCTAGAGCCTTTGCATTGAGGGCTATCTGAAAACGGCTGTGGCGCTGAAGTTGCCTGTGAATGTGGAGTTGGTGGCATGTGAAACCCGCCTGTGGAGCATTCGTTTGTGTGGGATCCTGAGCAAGCTTCATTTCAGTCCTAGCCATACAAAGGGCACTAAGCATAGAGTGTGAAAACTGAGTTTCCTTGAGAGCTGCTTGGAAGCCTGATGGTGTGTGAAGTTAGTGAGCCAAATGGAGTTGTTCTCCCACAAGAACCACTCGGCTGATCCTTCTTCAATATGCCCTTCACCAACATGCAGTGTTTCCTTGATTGAATTAGCTCTCACACCAATATTTGCGTCTAGAGCCTTTGCGTTGAGGGCTATCTGAAAATGGCTGTGGCGCTGAAGTTGCCTGTGAATGTGGAGTTGGTGGCATGTGAAACCCGCATGTGGAGCATTCGTTTGTGTGGGATGCTCTACCAGGTTCATTTCAGTCCTAGGCACTCAAAGGGCACTAAGCATAGAGTGTGAAAACTGAGTTTCCTTGAGAGCTGCTTGGAAGCCTGATGGTGTGTGAGTTAGTGAGCCAAATGGAGTTGTTCTCCCACAAGAACCACTCGGCTGATCCTTCTTCAATATGCCCTTCACCAACATGCAGTGTTTCCTTGATTGAAGTAGCTCTCACACCAATATTTGCGTCTAGAGCCTTTGCATTGAGGGCTATCTGAAAACGGCTGTGGCGCTGAAGTTGCCTGTGAATGTGGAGTTGGTGGCATGTGAAACCCGCATGTGGAGCATTCGTTTGTGTGGGATGCTCTACCAGGTTCATTTCAGTCCTAGCCATACAAAGGGCACTAAGCATAGAGTGTGAAAACTGAGTTTCCTTGAGAGCTGCTTTGAAGCCTGATGGTGTGTGAAGTTAGTGAGCCAAATGGAGTTGTTCTCCCACAAGAACCACTCGGCTGATCCTTCTTCAATATGCCCTTCACCAACATGCAGTGTTTCCTTAATTGAATTAGCTCTCACACCAATATTTGCGTCTAGAGCCTTTGCATTGAGGGCTATCTGAAAACGGCTGTGGCGCTGAAGTTGCCTGTGAATGTGGAGTTGGTGGCATGTGAAACCCGCATGTGGAGCATTCGTTTGTGTGGGATGCTCTACCAGGTTCATTCCTACATAATGCACTCAAAGGGCACTAAGCATAGAGTGTGAAAACTGAGTTTCCTTGAGAGCTGCTTGGAAGCCTGATGGTGTGTGAAGCTAGTGAGCCAAATGGAGTTGTTCTCCCACAAGAACCACTCGGCTGATCCTTCTTCAATATGCCCTTCACCAACATGCAGTGTTTCCTTGATTGAATTAGCTCTCACACCAATATTTGCGTCTAGAGCCTTTGCATTGAGGGCTATCTGAAAATGGCTGTGGCGCTGAAGTTACCTGTGAATGTGGAGTTGGTGGCATGTGAAGCCCGCATGTGGAGCATTCGTTTTTGTGGGATGCTCTACCAGGTTCATTCCTAGATAATGCATTCAAAGGGCACTAAGCATAGAGTGTGAAAACTGAGTTTCCTTGAGAGCTGCTTGGAAGCCTGATGGTGTGTGAAGTTAGTGAGCCAAATGGAGTTGTTCTCCCACAAGAACCACTCGGCTGATCCTTCTTCAATATGCCCTTCACCAACATGCAGTGTTTCCTTGATTGAATTAGCTCTCACACCAATATTTGCGTCTAGAGCCTTTGCATTGAGGGCTATCTGAAAACGGCTGTGGCGCTGAAGTTGCCTGTGAATGTGGAGTTGGTGGCATGTGAAACCCGCATGTGGAGCATTCGTTTGTGTGGGATGCTCTACCAGGTTCATTTCAGTCCTAGGCACTCAAAGGGCACTAAGCATAGAGTGTGAAAACTGAGTTTCCTTGAGAGCTGCTTGGAAGCCTAATGGTGTGTGAAGTTAGTGAGCCAAATGGAGTTGATCTCCCACAAGAACCACTCGGCTGATCCTTCTTCAATATGCCCTACACCAACATGCAGTGTTTCCTTGATTGAAGCAGCTCTCACACCAATATTTGCGTCTAGAGCCTTTGCATTGAGAGCTATCTGAAAACGGCTGTGGCGCTGAAGTTGCCTGTGAATGTGGAGTTGGTGGCATGTGAAACCCGCATGTGGAGCATTCGTTTGTGTGGGATGCTCTACCAGGTTCATTTCAGTCCTAGCCATACAAAGGGCACTAAGCATAGAGTGTGAAAACTGAGTTTCCTTGAGAGCTGCTTGGAAGCCTGATGGTGTGTGAAGTTAGTGAGCCAAATGGAGTTGTTCTCCCACAAGAACCACTCGGCTGATCCTTCTTCAATATGCCCTTCACCAACATGCAGTGTTTCCTTGATTGAATTAGCTCTCACACCAATATTTGCGTCTAGAGCCTTTGCATTGAGGGCTATCTGAAAACGGCTGTGGCACTGAAGTTGCCTGTGAATGTGGAGTTGGTGGCATGTGAAACCCGCATGTGGAGCATTCGTTTGTGTGGGATGCTCTCCAAACTTCATTTCAGTCCTAGGCACTCAAAGGGCACTAAGCATAGAGTGTGAAAACTGAGTTTCCTTGAGAGCTGCTTGGAAGCCTGATGGTGTGTGAAGTTAGTGAGCCAAATGCAGTTGTTCTCCCACAAGAACCACTCGACTGATCCTTCTTCAATATGACCTTCACCAACATGCAGTGTTTCCTTGATTGAATTAGCTCTCACACCAATATTTGCGTCTAGAGCCTTTGCATTGAGGGCTATCTGAAAACGGCTGTGGCGCTGAAGTTGCCTGTGAATGTGGAGTTGGTGGCATGTGAAACCCGCATGTGGAGCATTTGTTTGTGTGGGATGCTCTACCAGGTTCATTCCTAGATAATGCACTCAAAGGGCACTAAGCATAGAGTGTGAAAACTGAGTTTCCTTGAGAGCTGCTTGGAAGCCTGATGGTGTGTGAAGTTAGTGAGCCAAATGGAGTTGTTCTCCCACAAGAACCACTCGGCTGATCCTTCTTCAATATGCCCTTCAGCAACATGCAGTGTTTCCTTGATTGAATTAGCTCTCACACCAATATTTGCGTCTAGAGCCTTTGCATTGAGGGCTATCTGAAAACGGCTGTGGCGCTGAAGTTGCCTGTGAATGTGGAGTTGGTGGCATGTGAAACCCGCATGTGGAGCATTCGTTTGTGTGGGATGCTCTACCAGGTTCATTTCAGTCCTAGCCATACAAAGGGCACTAAGCATAGAGTGTGAAAACTGAGTTTCCTTGAGAGCTGCTTTGAAGCCTGATGGTGTGTGAAGTTAGTGAGCCAAATGGAGTTGTTCTCCCACAAGAACCACTCGGCTGATCCTTCTTCAATATGCCCTTCACCAACATGCAGTGTTTCCTTAATTGAATTAGCTCTCACACCAATATTTGCGTCTAGAGCCTTTGCATTGAGGGCTATCTGAAAACGGCTGTGGCGCTGAAGTTGCCTGTGAATGTGGAGTTGGTGGCATGTGAAACCCGCATGTGGAGCATTCGTTTGTGTGGGATGCTCTACCAGGTTCATTCCTAGATAATGCACTCAAAGGGCACTAAGCATAGAGTGTGAAAACTGAGTTTCCTTGAGAGCTGCTTGGAAGCCTGATGGTGTGTGAAGCTAGTGAGCCAAATGGAGTTGTTCTCCCACAAGAACCACTCGGCTGATCCTTCTTCAATATGCCCTTCACCAACATGCAGTGTTTCCTTGATTGAATTAGCTCTCACACCAATATTTACGTCTAGAGCCTTTGCATTGAGGGCTATCTGAAAATGGCTGTGGCGCTGAAGTTGCCTGTGAATGTGGAGTTGGTGGCATGTGAAACCCGCATGTGGAGCATTCGTTTGTGTGGGATGCTCTACCAGGTTCATTCCTAGACAATGCATTCAAAGGGCACTAAGCATAGAGTGTGAAAACTGAGTTTCCTTGAGATCTGCTTGGAAGCCTGATGGTGTGTGAAGCTAGTGAGCCAAATGGAGTTGTTCTCCCACAAGAACCACTCGGCTGATCCTTCTTTAATATGCCCTTCACCAACATGCAGTGTTTCCTTGATTGAATTAGCTCTCACACCAATATTTGCGTCTAGAGCCTTTGCATTGAGGGCTATCTGAAAATGGCTGTGGCGCTGAAGTTGCCTGTGAATGTGGAGTTGGTGGCATGTGAAACCCGCATGTGGAGCATTCGTTTGTGTGGGATGCTCTACCAGGTTCATTTCAGTCCTAGGCACTCAAAGGGCACTAAGCATAGAGTGTGAAAACTGAGTTTCCTTGAGAGCTGCTTGGAAGCCTAATGGTGTGTGAAGTTAGTGAGCCAAATGGAGTTGTTCTCCCACAAGAACCACTCGGCTGATCCTTCTTCAATATGCCCTACACCAACATGCAGTGTTTCCTTGATTGAAGCAGCTCTCACACCAATATTTGCGTCTAGAGCCTTTGCATTGAGGGCTATCTGAAAACGGCTGTGGCGCTGAAGTTGCCTGTGAATGTGGAGTTGGTGGCATGTGAAACCCGCATGTGGAGCATTCGTTTGTGTGGGATGCTCTACCAGGTTCATTTCAGTCCTAGCCATACAAAGGGCACTAAGCATAGAGTGTGAAAACTGAGTTTCCTTGAGAGCTGCTTGGAAGCCTGATGGTGTGTGAAGTTAGTGAGCCAAATGGAGTTGTTCTCCCACAAGAACCACTCGGCTGATCCTTCTTCAATATGCCCTTCACCAACATGCAGTGTTTCCTTGATTGAATTAGCTCTCACACCAATATTTGCGTCTAGAGCCTTTGCATTGAGGGCTATCTGAAAACGGCTGTGGCACTGAAGTTGCCTGTGAATGTGGAGTTGGTGGCATGTGAAACCCGCATGTGGAGCATTCGTTTGTGTGGGATGCTCTCCAAACTTCATTTCAGTCCTAGGCACTCAAAGGGCACTAAGCATAGAGTGTGAAAACTGAGTTTCCTTGAGAGCTGCTTGGAAGCCTAATGGTGTGTGAAGTTAGTGAGCCAAATGGAGTTGTTCTCCCACAAGAACCACTCGGCTGATCCTTCTTCAATATGCCCTTCACCAACATGCAGTGTTTCCTTGATTGAATTAGCTCTCACACCAATATTTGCGTCTAGAGCCTTTGCATTGAGGGCTATCTGAAAACGGCTGTGGCGCTGAAGTTGCCTGTGAATGTGGAGTTGGTGGCATGTGAAACCCGCCTGTGGAGCATTCGTTTGTGTGGGATGCTCTACCAGGTTCATTTCAGTCCTAGCCATACAAATGGCACTAAGCATAGAGTGTGAAAACTGAGTTTCCTTGAGAGCTGCTTGGAAGCCTGATGGTGTGTGAAGTTAGTGAGCCAAATGGAGTTGTTCTCCCACAAGAACCACTCGGCTGATCCTTCTTCAATATGCCCTTCACCAACATGCAGTGTTTCCTTGATTGAATTAGCTCTCACACCAATATTTGCGTCTAGAGCCTTTGCATTGAGGGCTATCTGAAAACGGCTGTGGCGCTGAAGTTGCCTGTGAATGTGGAGTTGGTGGCATGTGAAACCCTCATGTGGAGCATTCGTTTGTGTGGGATGCTCTACCAGGTTCATTCCTAGATAATGCACTCAAAGGGCACTAAGCATAGAGTGTGAAAACTGAGTTTCCTTGAGAGCTGCTTGGAAGCCTGATGGTGTGTGAAGTTAGTGAGCCAAATGCAGTTGTTCTCCCACAAGAACCACTCGACTGATCCTTCTTCAATATGACCTTCACCAACATGCAGTGTTTCCTTGATTGAATTAGCTCTCACACCAATATTTGCGTCTAGCGCCTTTGCATTGAGGGCTATCTGAAAACGGCTGTGGCGCTGAAGTTGCCTGTGAATGTGGAGTTGGTGGCATGTGAAACCCGCATGTGGAGCATTTGTTTGTGTGGGATGCTCTACCAGGTTCATTCCTAGATAATGCACTCAAAGGGCACTAAGCATAGAGTGTGAAAACTGAGTTTCCTTGAGAGCTGCTTGGAAGCCTGATGGTGTGTGAAGTTAGTGAGCCAAATGGAGTTGTTCTCCCACAAGAACCACTCGGCTGATCCTTCTTCAATATGCCCTTCACCAACATGCAGTGTTTCCTTGATTGAATTAGCTCTCACACCAATATTTGCGTCTAGAGCCTTTGCATTGAGGGCTATCTGAAAACGGCTGTGGCGCTGAAGTTGCCTGTGAATGTGGAGTTGGTGGCATGTGAAACCCGCATGTGGAGCATTCGTTTGTGTGGGATGCTCTACCAGGTTCATTTCAGTCCTAGCCATACAAAGGGCACTAAGCATAGAGTGTGAAAACTGAGTTTCCTTGAGAGCTGCTTTGAAGCCTGATGGTGTGTGAAGTTAGTGAGCCAAATGGAGTTGTTCTCCCACAAGAACCACTCGGCTGATCCTTCTTCAATATGCCCTTCACCAACATGCAGTGTTTCCTTAATTGAATTAGCTCTCACACCAATATTTGCGTCTAGAGCCTTTGCATTGAGGGCTATCTGAAAACGGCTGTGGCGCTGAAGTTGCCTGTGAATGTGGAGTTGGTGGCATGTGAAACCCGCATGTGGAGCATTCGTTTGTGTGGGATGCTCTACCAGGTTCATTCCTAGATAATGCACTCAAAGGGCACTAAGCATAGAGTGTGAAAACTGAGTTTCCTTGAGAGCTGCTTGGAAGCCTGATGGTGTGTGAAGCTAGTGAGCCAAATGGAGTTGTTCTCCCACAAGAACCACTCGGCTGATCCTTCTTCAATATGCCCTTCACCAACATGCAGTGTTTCCTTGATTGAATTAGCTCTCACACCAATATTTACGTCTAGAGCCTTTGCATTGAGGGCTATCTGAAAATGGCTGTGGCGCTGAAGTTGCCTGTGAATGTGGAGTTGGTGGCATGTGAAACCCGCATGTGGAGCATTCGTTTGTGTGGGATGCTCTACCAGGTTCATTCCTAGACAATGCATTCAAAGGGCACTAAGCATAGAGTGTGAAAACTGAGTTTCCTTGAGATCTGCTTGGAAGCCTGATGGTGTGTGAAGCTAGTGAGCCAAATGGAGTTGTTCTCCCACAAGAACCACTCGGCTGATCCTTCTTTAATATGCCCTTCACCAACATGCAGTGTTTCCTTGATTGAATTAGCTCTCACACCAATATTTGCGTCTAGAGCCTTTGCATTGAGGGCTATCTGAAAATGGCTGTGGCGCTGAAGTTGCCTGTGAATGTGGAGTTGGTGGCATGTGAAACCCGCATGTGGAGCATTCGTTTGTGTGGGATGCTCTACCAGGTTCATTCCTAGATAATGCATTCAAAGGGCACTAAGCATAGAGTGTGAAAACTGAGTTTCCTTGAGAGTTGCTTGGAAGCCTGATGGTGTGTGAAGTTAGTGAGCCAAATGGAGTTGTTCTCCCACAAGAACCACTCGGCTGATCCTTCTTCAATATGCCCTTCACCAACATGCAGTGTTTCCTTGATTGAATTAGCTCTCACACCAATATTTGCGTCTAGAGCCTTTGCATTGAGGGCTATCTGAAAACGGCTGTGGCGCTGAAGTTGCCTGTGAATGTGGAGTTGGTGGCATGTGAAACCCGCATGTGGAGCATTCGTTTGTGTGGGATGCTCTACCAGGTTCATTTCAGTCCTAGCCATACAAAGGGCACTAAGCATAGAGTGTGAAAACTGAGTTTCCTTGAGAGCTGCTTGGAAGCCTGATGGTGTGTGAAGTTAGTGAGCCAAATGGAGTTGTTCTCCCACAAGAACCACTCGGCTGATCCTTCTTCAATATGCCCTTCAGCAACATGCAGTGTTTCCTTGATTGAATTAGCTCTCACACCAATATTTGCGTCTAGAGCCTTTGCATTGAGGGCTATCTGAAAACGGCTGTGGCGCTGAAGTTGCCTGTGAATGTGGAGTTGGTGGCATGTGAAACCCGCATGTGGAGCATTCGTTTGTGTGGGATGCTCTACCAGGTTCATTTCAGTCCTAGCCATACAAAGGGCACTAAGCATAGAGTGTGAAAACTGAGTTTCCTTGAGAGCTGCTTGGAAGCCTGATGGTGTGTGAAGTTAGTGAGCCAAATGGAGTTGTTCTCCCACAAGAACCACTCGGCTGATCCTTCTTCAATATGCCCTTCACCAACATGCAGTGTTTCCTTGATTGAAGTAGCTCTCACACCAATATTTGCGTCTAGAGCCTTTGCATTGAGGGCTATCTGAAAACGGCTGTGGCGCTGAAGTTGCCTGTGAATGTGGAGTTGGTGGCATGTGAAACCCGCATGTGGAGCATTCGTTTGTGTGGGATGCTCTACCAGGTTCATTTCAGTCCTAGCCATACAAAGGGCACTAAGCATAGAGTGTGAAAACTGAGTTTCCTCGAGAGCTGCTTGGAAGTCTGATGGTGTGTGAAGTTAGTGAGCCAAATGGAGTTGTTCTCCCACAAGAACCACTCGGCTGATCCTTCTTCAATATGCCCTTCACCAACATGCAGTGTTTCCTTGATTGAATTAGCTCTCACACCAATATTTGCGTCTAGAGCCTTTGCATTGAGGGCTATCTGAAAACGGCTGTGGCGCTGAAGTTGCCTGTGCATGTGGAGTTGGTGGCATGTGAAACCCGCATGTGGAGCATTCGTTTGTGTGGGATGCTCTACCAGGTTCATTCCTAGATAATGCATTCAAAGGGCACTAAGCATAGAGTGTGAAAACTGAGTTTCCTTGAGAGCTGCTTGGAAGCCTGATGGTGTGTGAAGTTAGTGAGCCAAATGGAGTTGTTCTCCCACAAGAACCACTCGGCTGATCCTTCTTCAATATGCCCTTCACCAACATGCAGTGTTTCCTTGATTGAATTAGCTCTCACACCAATATTTGCGTCTAGAGCCTTTGCATTGAGGGCTATCTGAAAACGGCTGTGGCACTGAAGTTGCCTGTGAATGTGGAGTTGGTGGCATGTGAAACCCGCATGTGGAGCATTCGTTTGTGTGGGATGCTCTCCAAACTTCATTTCAGTCCTAGGCACTCAAAGGGCACTAAGCATAGAGTGTGAAAACTGAGTTTCCTTGAGAGCTGCTTGGAAGCCTAATGGTGTGTGAAGTTAGTGAGCCAAATGGAGTTGTTCTCCCACAAGAACCACTCGGCTGATCCTTCTTCAATATGCCCTTCACCAACATGCAGTGTTTCCTTGATTGAATTAGCTCTCACACCAATATTTGCGTCTAGAGCCTTTGCATTGAGGGCTATCTGAAAACGGCTGTGGCGCTGAAGTTGCCTGTGAATGTGGAGTTGGTGGCATGTGAAACCCGCCTGTGGAGCATTCGTTTGTGTGGGATGCTCTACCAGGTTCATTTCAGTCCTAGCCATACAAATGGCACTAAGCATAGAGTGTGAAAACTGAGTTTCCTTGAGAGCTGCTTGGAAGCCTGATGGTGTGTGAAGTTAGTGAGCCAAATGGAGTTGTTCTCCCACAAGAACCACTCGGCTGATCCTTCTTCAATATGCCCTTCACCAACATGCAGTGTTTCCTTGATTGAATTAGCTCTCACACCAATATTTGCGTCTAGAGCCTTTGCATTGAGGGCTATCTGAAAACGGCTGTGGCGCTGAAGTTGCCTGTGAATGTGGAGTTGGTGGCATGTGAAACCCTCATGTGGAGCATTCGTTTGTGTGTGATGCTCTACCAGGTTCATTCCTAGATAATGCACTCAAAGGGCACTAAGCATAGAGTGTGAAAACTGAGTTTCCTTGAGAGCTGCTTGGAAGCCTGATGGTGTGTGAAGTTAGTGAGCCAAATGCAGTTGTTCTCCCACAAGAACCACTCGACTGATCCTTCTTCAATATGACCTTCACCAACATGCAGTGTTTCCTTGATTGAATTAGCTCTCACACCAATATTTGCGTCTAGCGCCTTTGCATTGAGGGCTATCTGAAAACGGCTGTGGCGCTGAAGTTGCCTGTGAATGTGGAGTTGGTGGCATGTGAAACCCGCATGTGGAGCATTTGTTTGTGTGGGATGCTCTACCAGGTTCATTCCTAGATAATGCACTCAAAGGGCACTAAGCATAGAGTGTGAAAACTGAGTTTCCTTGAGAGCTGCTTGGAAGCCTGATGGTGTGTGAAGTTAGTGAGCCAAATGGAGTTGTTCTCCCACAAGAACCACTCGGCTGATCCTTCTTCAATATGCCCTTCACCAACATGCAGTGTTTCCTTGATTGAATTAGCTCTCACACCAATATTTGCGTCTAGAGCCTTTGCATTGAGGGCTATCTGAAAACGGCTGTGGCGCTGAAGTTGCCTGTGAATGTGGAGTTGGTGGCATGTGAAACCCGCATGTGGAGCATTCGTTTGTGTGGGATGCTCTACCAGGTTCATTTCAGTCCTAGCCATACAAAGGGCACTAAGCATAGAGTGTGAAAACTGAGTTTCCTTGAGAGCTGCTTTGAAGCCTGATGGTGTGTGAAGTTAGTGAGCCAAATGGAGTTGTTCTCCCACAAGAACCACTCGGCTGATCCTTCTTCAATATGCCCTTCACCAACATGCAGTGTTTCCTTAATTGAATTAGCTCTCACACCAATATTTGCGTCTAGAGCCTTTGCATTGAGGGCTATCTGAAAACGGCTGTGGCGCTGAAGTTGCCTGTGAATGTGGAGTTGGTGGCATGTGAAACCCGCATGTGGAGCATTCGTTTGTGTGGGATGCTCTACCAGGTTCATTCCTAGATAATGCACTCAAAGGGCACTAAGCATAGAGTGTGAAAACTGAGTTTCCTTGAGAGCTGCTTGGAAGCCTGATGGTGTGTGAAGCTAGTGAGCCAAATGGAGTTGTTCTCCCACAAGAACCACTCGGCTGATCCTTCTTCAATATGCCCTTCACCAACATGCAGTGTTTCCTTGATTGAATTAGCTCTCACACCAATATTTACGTCTAGAGCCTTTGCATTGAGGGCTATCTGAAAATGGCTGTGGCGCTGAAGTTGCCTGTGAATGTGGAGTTGGTGGCATGTGAAACCCGCATGTGGAGCATTCGTTTGTGTGGGATGCTCTACCAGGTTCATTCCTAGACAATGCATTCAAAGGGCACTAAGCATAGAGTGTGAAAACTGAGTTTCCTTGAGATCTGCTTGGAAGCCTGATGGTGTGTGAAGCTAGTGAGCCAAATGGAGTTGTTCTCCCACAAGAACCACTCGGCTGATCCTTCTTTAATATGCCCTTCACCAACATGCAGTGTTTCCTTGATTGAATTAGCTCTCACACCAATATTTGCGTCTAGAGCCTTTGCATTGAGGGCTATCTGAAAATGGCTGTGGCGCTGAAGTTGCCTGTGAATGTGGAGTTGGTGGCATGTGAAACCCGCATGTGGAGCATTCGTTTGTGTGGGATGCTCTACCAGGTTCATTCCTAGATAATGCATTCAAAGGGCACTAAGCATAGAGTGTGAAAACTGAGTTTCCTTGAGAGTTGCTTGGAAGCCTGATGGTGTGTGAAGTTAGTGAGCCAAATGGAGTTGTTCTCCCACAAGAACCACTCGGCTGATCCTTCTTCAATATGCCCTTCACCAACATGCAGTGTTTCCTTGATTGAATTAGCTCTCACACCAATATTTGCGTCTAGAGCCTTTGCATTGAGGGCTATCTGAAAACGGCTGTGGCGCTGAAGTTGCCTGTGAATGTGGAGTTGGTGGCATGTGAAACCCGCATGTGGAGCATTCGTTTGTGTGGGATGCTCTACCAGGTTCATTTCAGTCCTAGCCATACAAAGGGCACTAAGCATAGAGTGTGAAAACTGAGTTTCCTTGAGAGCTGCTTGGAAGCCTGATGGTGTGTGAAGTTAGTGAGCCAAATGGAGTTGTTCTCCCACAAGAACCACTCGGCTGATCCTTCTTCAATATGCCCTTCAGCAACATGCAGTGTTTCCTTGATTGAATTAGCTCTCACACCAATATTTGCGTCTAGAGCCTTTGCATTGAGGGCTATCTGAAAACGGCTGTGGCGCTGAAGTTGCCTGTGAATGTGGAGTTGGTGGCATGTGAAACCCGCATGTGGAGCATTCGTTTGTGTGGTATGCTCTACCAGGTTCATTTCAGTCCTAGCCATACAAAGGGCACTAAGCATAGAGTGTGAAAACTGAGTTTCCTTGAGAGCTGCTTGGAAGCCTGATGGTGTGTGAAGTTAGTGAGCCAACTGGAGTTGTTCTCCCACAAGAACCACTCGGCTGATCCTTCTTCAATATGCCCTTCACCAACATGCAGTGTTTCCTTGATTGAAGTAGCTCTCACACCAATATTTGCGTCTAGAGCCTTTGCATTGAGGGCTATCTGAAAACGGCTGTGGCGCTGAAGTTGCCTGTGAATGTGGAGTTGGTGGCATGTGAAACCCGCATGTGGAGCATTCGTTTGTGTGGGATGCTCCACCAGGTTCATTTCAGTCCTAGCCATACAAAGGGCACTAAGCATAGAGTGTGAAAACTGAGTTTCCTCGAGAGCTGCTTGGAAGTCTGATGGTGTGTGAAGTTAGTGAGCCAAATGGAGTTGTTCTCCCACAAGAACCACTCGGCTGATCCTTCTTCAATATGCCCTTCACCAACATGCAGTGTTTCCTTGATTGAATTAGCTCTCACACCAATATTTGCGTCTAGAGCCTTTGCATTGAGGGCTATCTGAAAACGGCTGTGGCGCTGAAGTTGCCTGTGCATGTGGAGTTGGTGGCATGTGAAACCCGCATGTGGAGCATTCGTTTGTGTGGGATGCTCTACCAGGTTCATTCCTAGATAATGCATTCAAAGGGCACTAAGCATAGAGTGTGAAAACTGAGTTTCCTTGAGAGCTGCTTGGAAGCCTGATGGTGTGTGAAGTTAGTGAGCCAAATGGAGTTGTTCTCCCACAAGAACCACTCGGCTGATCCTTCTTCAATATGCCCTTCACCAACATGCAGTGTTTCCTTGATTGAAGTAGCTCTCACACCAATATTTGCGTCTAGAGCCTTTGCATTGAGGGCTATCTGAAAACGGCTGTGGCGCTGAAGTTGCCTGTGAATGTGGAGTTGGTGGCATGTGAAACCCGCATGTGGAGCATTCGTTTGTGTGGGATGCTCTACCAGGTTCATTTCAGTCCTAGCCATACAAAGGGCACTAAGCATAGAGTGTGAAAACTGAGTTTCCTTGAGAGCTGCTTGGAAGTCTGATGGTGTGTGAAGTTAGTGAGCCAAATGGAGTTGTTCTCCCACAAGAACCACTCGGCTGATCCTTCTTCAATATGCCCTTCACCAACATGCAGTGTTTCCTTGATTGAATTAGCTCTCACACCAATATTTGCGTCTAGAGCCTTTGCATTGAGCGCTATCTGAAAACGGCTGTGGCGCTGAAGTTGCCTGTGAATGTGGAGTTGGTGGCATGTGAAACCCGCATGTGGAGCATTCGTTTGTGTGGGATCCTGAGCAAGCTTCATTTCAGTCCTAGCCATACAAAGGGCACTAAGCATAGAGTGTGAAAACTGAGTTTCCTTGAGAGCTGCTTGGAAGCCTGATGGTGTGTGAAGTTAGTGAGCCAAATGGAGTTGTTCTCCCACAAGAACCACTCGGCTGATCCTTCTTCAATATGCCCTTCACCAACATGCAGTGTTTCCTTGATTGAATTAGCTCTCACACCAATATTTGCGTCTAGAGCCTTTGCGTTGAGGGCTATCTGAAAATGGCTGTGGCGCTGAAGTTGCCTGTGAATGTGGAGTTGGTGGCATGTGAAACCCGCATGTGGAGCATTCGTTTGTGTGGAATGCTCTACCAGGTTCATTTCAGTCCTAGGCACTCAAAGGGCACTAAGCATAGAGTGTGAAAACTGAGTTTCCTTGAGAGCTGCTTGGAAGCCTGATGGTGTGTGAAGTTAGTGAGCCAAATGGAGTTGTTCTCCCACAAGAACCACTCGGCTGATCCTTCTTCAATATGCCCTTCACCAACATGCAGTGTTTCCTTGATTGAAGTAGCTCTCACACCAATATTTGCGTCTAGAGCCTTTGCATTGAGGGCTATCTGAAAACGGCTGTGGCGCTGAAGTTGCCTGTGAATGTGGAGTTGGTGGCATGTGAAACCCGCATGTGGAGCATTCGTTTGTGTGGGATGCTCTACCAGGTTCATTCCTAGATAATGCATTCAAAGGGCACTAAGCATAGAGTGTGAAAACTGAGTTTCCTTGAGAGCTGCTTGGAAGCCTGATGGTGTGTGAAGTTAGTGAGCCAAATGGAGTTGTTCTCCCACAAGAACCACTCGGCTGATCCTTCTTCAATATGCCCTTCACCAACATGCAGTGTTTCCTTGATTGAATTAGCTCTCACACCAATATTTGCGTCTAGAGCCTTTGCATTGAGGGCTATCTGAAAACGGCTGTGGCGCTGAAGTTGCCTGTGAATGTGGAGTTGGTGGCATGTGAAACCCGCATGTGGAGCATTCGTTTGTGTGGAATGCTCTACCAGGTTCATTTCAGTCCTAGGCACTCAAAGGGCACTAAGCATAGAGTGTGAAAACTGAGTTTCCTTGAGAGCTGCTTGGAAGCCTGATGGTGTGTGAAGTTAGTGAGCCAAATGGAGTTGTTCTCCCACAAGAACCACTCGGCTGATCCTTCTTCAATATGCCCTTCACCAACATGCAGTGTTTCCTTGATTGAAGTAGCTCTCACACCAATATTTGCGTCTAGAGCCTTTGCATTGAGGGCTATCTGAAAACGGCTGTGGCGCTGAAGTTGCCTGTGCATGTGGAGTTGGTGGCATGTGAAACCCGCCTGTGGAGCATTCGTTTGTGTGGGATGCTCTACCAGGTTCATTCCTAGATAATGCATTCAAAGGGCACTAAGCATAGAGTGTGAAAACTGAGTTTCCTTGAGAGCTGCTTGGAAGCCTGATGGTGTGTGAAGTTAGTGAGCCAAATGGAGTTGTTCTCCCACAAGAACCACTCGGCTGATCCTTCTTCAATATGCCCTTCACCAACATGCAGTGTTTCCTTGATTGAATTAGCTCTCACACCAATATTTGCGTCTAGAGCCTTTGCATTGAGGGCTATCTGAAAACGGCTGTGGCGCTGAAGTTGCCTGTGAATGTGGAGTTGGTGGCATGTGAAACCCGCATGTGGAGCATTCGTTTGTGTGGAATGCTCTACCAGGTTCATTTCAGTCCTAGGCACTCAAAGGGCACTAAGCATAGAGTGTGAAAACTGAGTTTCCTTGAGAGCTGCTTGGAAGCCTGATGGTGTGTGAAGTTAGTGAGCCAAATGGAGTTGTTCTCCCACAAGAACCACTCGGCTGATCCTTCTTCAATATGCCCTTCACCAACATGCAGTGTTTCCTTGATTGAATTAGCTCTCACACCAATATTTGTGTCTAGAGCCTTTGCATTGAGGGCTATCTGAAAACGGCTGTGGCGATGAAGTTGCCTGTGAATGTGGAGTTGGTGGCATGTGAAACCCGCATGTGGAGCATTCGTTTGTGTGGGATGCTTTACCAGGTTCATTTCAGTCCTAGCCATACAAAGGGCACTAAGCATAGAGTGTGAAAACTGAGTTTCCTTGAGATCTGCTTGGAAGCCTGATGGTGTGTGAAGCTAGTGAGCCAAATGGAGTTGTTCTCCCACAAGAACCACTCGGCTGATCCTTCTTCAATATGCCCTTCAGCAACATGCAGTGTTTCCTTGATTGAATTAGCTCTCACACCAATATTTGCGTCTAGAGACTTTGCATTGAGGGCTATCTGAAAATGGCTGTGGCGCTGAAGTTGCCTGTGAATGTGGAGTTGGTGGCATGTGAAACCCGCATGTGGAGCATTCGTTTGTGTGGGATGCTCTACCAGGTTCATTCCTAGATAATGCATTCAAAGGGCACTAAGCATAGAGAGTGAAAACTGAGTTTCCTTGAGAGCTGCTTGGAAGCCTGATGGTGTGTGAAGTTAGTAAGCCAAATGGAGTTGTTCTCCCACAAGAACCACTCGGCTGATCCTTCTTCAATATGCCCTTCAGCAACATGCAGTGTTTCCTTGATTGAATTAGCTCTCACACCAATATTTGCGTCTAGAGCCTTTGCATTGAGGGCTATCTGAAAACGGCTGTGGCGCTGAAGTTGCCTGTGAATGTGGAGTTGGTGGCATGTGAAACCCGCATGTGGAGCATTCGTTTGTGTGGGATGCTCTACCATGTTCATTTCAGTCCTAGCCATACAAAGGGCACTAAGCATAGAGTGTGAAAACTGAGTTTCCTTGAGAGCTGCTTGGAAGCCTGATGGTGTGTGAAGTTAGTGAGCCAAATGGAGTTGTTCTCCCACAAGAACCACTCGGCTGATCCTTCTTCAATATGCCCTTCACCAACATGCAGTGTTTCCTTGATTGAATTAGCTCTCACACCAATATTTGCGTCTAGAGCCTTTGCATTGAGGCCTATCTGAAAATGGCTGTGGCGCTGAAGTTGCCTGTGAATGTGGAGTTGGTGGCATGTGAAACCCGCATGTGGAGCATTCGTTTGTGTGGGATGCTCTACCAGGTTCATTCCTAGATAATGCATTCAAAGGGCACTAAGCATAGAGTGTGAAAACAGAGTTTCCTTGAGAGCTGCTTGGAAGCCTGATGGTGTGTGAAGTTAGTGAGCCAAATGGAGTTGTTCTCCCACAAGAACCACTCGGCTGATCCTTCTTCAATATGCCCTTCACCAACATGCAGTGTTTCCTTGATTGAATTAGCTCTCACAACAATATTTGCGTCTAGAGCCTTTGCATTGAGGGCTATCTGAAAACGGCTGTGGCGCTGAAGTTGCCTGTGAATGTGGAGTTGGTGGCATGTGAAACCCGCATGTGGAGCATTCGTTTGTGTGGGATGCTCTACCAGGTTCTTTTCTGTCCTAGCCATACAAAGGGCACTAAGCATAGAGTGTGAAACCTGAGTTTCCTTGAGAGCTGCTTGGAAGCCTGATGGTGTGTGAAGTTAGTGAGCCAAATGGAGTTGTTCTCCCACAAGAACCACTCGGCTGATCCTTCTTCAATATGCCCTTCACCAACATGCAGTGTTTCCTTGATTGAATTAGCTCTCACACCAATATTTGTGTCTAGAGCCTTTGCATTGAGGGCTATCTGAAAACGGCTGTGGCGCTGAAGTTGCCTGTGAATATGGAGTTGGAGGCATGTGAAACCCGCATGTGGAGCATTCGTTTGTGTGGGATGCTCTACCAGGTTCATTTCAGTCCTAGCCATACAAAGGGCACTAAGCATAGAGTGTGAAAACTGAGTTTCCTTGAGAGCTGCTTGGAAGCCTGATGGTGTGTGAAGTTAGTGAGCCAAATGGAGTTGTTCTCCCACAAGAACCACTCGGCTGATCCTTCTTCAATATGCCCTTCACCAACATGCAGTGTTTCCTTGATTGAATTAGCTCTCACACCAATATTTGCGTCTAGAGCCTTTGCATTGAGGGCTATCTGAAAACGGCTGTGGCGCTGAAGTTGCCTGTGAATGTGGAGTTGGTGGCATGTGAAACCCGCATGTGGAGCATTCGTTTGTGTGGAATGCTCTACCAGGTTCATTTCAGTCCTAGGCACTCAAAGGGCACTAAGCATAGAGTGTGAAAACTGAGTTTCCTTGAGAGCTGCTTGGAAGCCTGATGGTGTGTGAAGTTAGTGAGCCAAATGGAGTTGTTCTCCCACAAGAACCACTCGGCTGATCCTTCTTCAATATGCCCTTCACCAACATGCAGTGTTTCCTTGATTGAATTAGCTCTCACACCAATATTTGTGTCTAGAGCCTTTGCATTGAGGGCTATCTGAAAACGGCTGTGGCGATGAAGTTGCCTGTGAATGTGGAGTTGGTGGCATGTGAAACCCGCATGTGGAGCATTCGTTTGTGTGGGATGCTTTACCAGGTTCATTTCAGTCCTAGCCATACAAAGGGCACTAAGCATAGAGTGTGAAAACTGAGTTTCCTTGAGAGCTGCTTGGAAGCCTGATGGTGTGTGAAGCTAGTGAGCCAAATGGAGTTGTTCTCCCACAAGAACCACTCGGCTGATCCTTCTTCAATATGCCCTTCAGCAACATGCAGTGTTTCCTTGATTGAATTAGCTCTCACACCAATATTTGCGTCTAGAGACTTTGCATTGAGGGCTATCTGAAAATGGCTGTGGCGCTGAAGTTGCCTGTGAATGTGGAGTTGGTGGCATGTGAAACCCGCATGTGGAGCATTCGTTTGTGTGGGATGCTCTACCAGGTTCATTCCTAGATAATGCATTCAAAGGGCACTAAGCATAGAGAGTGAAAACTGAGTTTCCTTGAGAGCTGCTTGGAAGCCTGATGGTGTGTGAAGTTAGTAAGCCAAATGGAGTTGTTCTCCCACAAGAACCACTCGGCTGATCCTTCTTCAATATGCCCTTCACCAACATGCAGTGTTTCTTGATTGAATTAGCTCTCACACCAATATTTGCGTCTAGAGCCTTTGCATTGAGGGCTATCTGAAAACGGCTGTGGCGCTGAAGTTGCCTGTGAATGTGGAGTTGGTGGCATGTGAAACCCGCATGTGGAGCATTCGTTTGTGTGGGATGCTCTACCATGTTCATTTCAGTCCTAGCCATACAAAGGGCACTAAGCATAGAGTGTGAAAACTGAGTTTCCTTGAGAGCTGCTTGGAAGCCTGATGGTGTGTGAAGTTAGTGAGCCAAATGGAGTTGTTCTCCCACAAGAACCACTCGGCTGATCCTTCTTCAATATGCCCTTCACCAACATGCAGTGTTTCCTTGATTGAATTAGCTCTCACACCAATATTTGCGTCTAGAGCCTTTGCATTGAGGGCTATCTGAAAATGGCTGTGGCGCTGAAGTTGCCTGTGAATGTGGAGTTGGTGGCATGTGAAACCCGCATGTGGAGCATTCGTTTGTGTGGGATGCTCTACCAGGTTCATTCCTAGATAATGCATTCAAAGGGCACTAAGCATAGAGTGTGAAAACAGAGTTTCCTTGAGAGCTGCTTGGAAGCCTGATGGTGTGTGAAGTTAGTGAGCCAAATGGAGTTGTTCTCCCACAAGAACCACTCGGCTGATCCTTCTTCAATATGCCCTTCACCAACATGCAGTGTTTCCTTGATTGAATTAGCTCTCACACCAATATTTGCGTCTAGAGCCTTTGCATTGAGGGCTATCTGAAAACGGCTGTGGCGCTGAAGTTGCCTGTGAATGTGGAGTTGGTGGCATGTGAAACCCGCATGTGGAGCATTCGTTTGTGTGGGATGCTCTACCAGGTTCTTTTCTGTCCTAGCCATACAAAGGGCACTAAGCATAGAGTGTGAAACCTGAGTTTCCTTGAGAGCTGCTTGGAAGCCTGATGGTGTGTGAAGTTAGTGAGCCAAATGGAGTTGTTCTCCCACAAGAACCACTCGGCTGATCCTTCTTCAATATGCCCTTCAGCAACATGCAGTGTTTCCTTGATTGAATTAGCTCTCACACCAATATTTGCGTCTAGAGACTTTGCATTGAGGGCTATCTGAAAACGGTTGTGGCGCTGAAGTTGCCTGTGAATGTGGAGTTGGTGGCATGTGAAACCCGCATGTGGAGCATTCGTTTGTGTGGGATGCTCTACCAGGTTCATTTCAGTCCTAGCCATACAAAGGGCACTAAGCATAGAGTGTGAAAACTGAGTTTCTTTGAGAGCTGCTTGGAAGCCTGATGGTGTGTGAAGTTAGTGAGCCAAATGGAGTTGTTCTTCCACAAGAACCACTCGGCTGATCCTTCTTCAATATGCCCTTCACCAACATGCAGTGTTTCCTTGATTGAATTAGCTCTCACACCAATATTTGCGTCTAGAGCCTTTGCATTGAGGGCTATCTGAAAACGGCTGTGGCGCTGAAGTTGCCTGTGAATGTGGAGTTGGTGGCATGTGAAACCCGCATGTGGAGCATTCGTTTGTGTGGGATGCTCTACCAGGTTCATTTCCGTCCTAGCCATACAAATGGCACTAAGCATAGAGTGTGAAAACTGAGTTTCCTTGAGAGCTGCTTGGAAGCCTGATGGTGTGTGAAGTTAGTGAGCCAAATGGAGTTGTTCTCCCACAAGAACCACTCGGCTGATCCTTCTTCAATATGCCCTTCACCAACATGCAGTGTTTCCTTGATTGAATTAGCTCTCACACCAATATTTGCGTCTAGAGCCTTTGCATTGAGGGCTATCTGAAAACGGCTGTGGCGCTGAAGTTGCCTGTGAATGTGGAGTTGGTGGCATGTGAAACCCGCATGTGCAGCATTCGTTTGTGTGGGATGCTCTACCAGGTTCATTTCAGTCCTAGCCATACAAAGGGCACTAAGCATAGAGTGTGAAAACTGAGTTTCCTTGAGAGCTGCTTGGAAGCCTGATGGTGTGTGAAGTTAGTGAGCCAAATGGAGTTGTTCTCCCACAAGAACCACTCGGTTGATCCTTCTTCAATATGCCCTTCACCAACATGCAGTGTTTCCTTGATTGAATTAGCTCTCACACCAATATTTGCGTCTAGAGCCTTTGCATTGAGGGCTATCTGAAAACGGCTGTGGCGCTGAAGTTGCCTGTGAATGTGGAGTTGGTGGCATGTGAAACCCGCATGTGGAGCATTCATTTGTGTGGGATGCACTACCAGGTTCATTTCAGTCCTAGCCATACAAAGGGCACTAAGCATAGAGTGTGAAAACTGAGTTTCCTTGAGAGCTGCTTGGAAGCCTGATGGTGTGTGAAGTTAGTGAGCCAAATGGAGTTGTTCTCCCACAAGAACCACTCGGCTGATCCTTCTTCAATATGCCCTTCACCAACATGCAGTGTTTCCTTGATTGAATTAGCTCTCAAACCAATATTTGCGTCTAGAGCCTTTGCATTGAGGGCTATCTGAAAATGGCTGTGGCGCTGAAGTTGCCTGTGAATGTGGAGTTGGTGGCATGTGAAACCCGCATGTGGAGCATTCGTTTGTGTGGATGCTCTACCAGGTTCATTTCAGTCCTAGCCATACAAAGGGCACTAAGCATAGAGTGTGAAAACTGAGTTTCCTTGAGAGCTGCTTGGAAGCCTGATGGTGTGTGAAGTTAGTGAGCCAAATGGAGTTGTTCTCCCACAAGAACCACTCGGCTGATCCTTCTTCAATATGCCCTTCAGCAACATGCAGCGTTTCCTTGATTGAATTAGCTCTCACACCAATATTTGCGTCTAGAGCCTTTGCATTGAGGGCTATCTGAAAACGGCTGTGGCGCTGAAGTTGCCTGTGAATCTGGAGTTGGTGGCATGTGAAACCCGCATGTGGAGCATTCGTTTGTGTGGGATGCTCTACCAGGTTCATTCCTAGATAATGCACTCAAAGGGCACTAAGCATAGAGTGTGAAAACTGAGTTTCCTTGAGAGCTGCTTGGAAGCCTGATGGTGTGTGAAGTTAGTGAGCCAAATGGAGTTGTTCTCCCACAAGAACCACTCGGCTGATCCTTCTTCAATATGCCCTTCACCAACATGCAGTGTTTCCTTGATTGGAATAGCTCTCACACCAATATTTGCGTCTAGAGCCTTTGCATTGAGGGCTATCTGAAAACGGCTGTGGCGCTGAAGTTGCCTGTGAATATGGAGTTGGTGGCATGTGAAACCCGCATGTGGAGCATTCGTTTGTGTGGGATGCTCTACCAGGTTCATTTCCGTCCTAGCCATACAAAGGGCACTAAGCATAGAGTGTGAAAACTGAGTTTCCTTGAGAGCTGCTTGGAAGCCTGATGGTGTGTGAAGTTAGTGAGCCAAATGGAGTTGTTCTCCCACAAGAACCACTCGGCTGATCCTTCTTCAATATGCCCTTCACCAACATGCAGTGTTTCCTTGATTGAATTAGCTCTCACACCAATATTTGCGTCTAGAGCCTTTGCATTGAGGGCTATCTGAAAACGGCTGTGGCGCTGAAGTTGCCTGTGAATGTGGAGTTGGTGGCATGTGAAACCCGCATGTGCAGCATTCGTTTGTGTGGGATGCTCTACCAGGTTCATTTCAGTCCTAGCCATACAAAGGGCACTAAGCATAGAGTGTGAAAACTGAGTTTCCTTGAGAGCTGCTTGGAAGCCTGATGGTGTGTGAAGTTAGTGAGCCAAATGGAGTTGTTCTCCCACAAGAACCACTCGGCTGATCCTTCTTCAATATGCCCTTCACCAACATGCAGTGTTTCCTTGATTGAATTAGCTCTCACACCAATATTTGCGTCTAGAGCCTTTGCATTGAGGGCTATCTGAAAACGGCTGTGGCGCTGAAGTTGCCTGTGAATGTGGAGTTGGTGGCATGTGAAACCCGCATGTGGAGCATTCGTTTGTGTGGTATTTTCTACCAGGTTCATTCCTAGATAATGCACTCAAAGGGCACTAAGCATAGAGTGTGAAAACTGAGTTTCCTTGAGAGCTGCTTGGAAGCCTGATGGTGTGTGAAGTTAGTGAGCCAAATGGAGTTGTTCTCCCACAAGAACCACTCGGCTGATCCTTCTTCAATATGCCCTTCACCAACATGCAGTGTTTCCTTGATTGAATTAGCTCTCACATCAATATTTGCGTCTAGAGCCTTTGCATTGAGGGCTATCTGAAAACGGCTGTGGCGCTGAAGTTGCCTGTGAATGTGGAGTTGGTGGCATGTGAAACCCGCATGTGGAGCATTCGTTTGTGTGGGATGCTCTACCTGGTTCATTCCTAGATAATGCACTCAAAGGGCACTAAGCATAGAGTGTGAAAACTGAGTTTCCTTGAGAGCTGCTTGGAAGCCTGATGGTGTGTGAAGTTAGTGAGCCAAATGGAGTTGTTCTCCCACAAGAACCACTCGGCTGATCCTTCTTCAATATGCCCTTCACCAACATGCAGTGTTTCCTTGATTGAATTAGCTCTCACACCAATATTTGCGTCTAGAGCCTTTGCATTGAGGGCTATCTGAAAACGGCTGTGGCGCTGAAGTTGCCTGTGAATGTGGAGTTGGTGGCATGTGAAAACCGCATGTGGAGCATTCGTTTGTGTGGGATGCTCTACCAGGTTCATTTCAGTCCTAGGCACTCAAAGGGCACTAAGCATAGAGTGTGAAAACTGAGTTTCCTTGCGAGCTGCTTGGAAGCCTGATGGTGTGTGAAGTTAGTGAGCCAAATGGAGTTGTTCTCCCACAAGAACCACTCGGCTGATCCTTCTTCAATATGCCCTTCACCAACATGCAGTGTTTCCTTGATTGAATTAGCTCTCACACCAATATTTGCGTCTAGAGCCTTTGCATTGAGGGCTATCTGAAAACGGCTGTGGCGCTGAAGTTGCCTGTGAATGTGGAGTTGGTGGCATGTGAAACCCGCATGTGGAGCATTCGTTTGTGTGGGATGCTCTACCAGGTTCATTCCTAGATAATGCACTCAAAGGGCACTAAGCATAGAGTGTGAAAACTGAGTTTCCTTGAGAGCTGCTTGGAAGCCTGATGGTGTGTGAAGTTAGTGAGCCAAATGGAGTTGTTCTCCCACAAGAACCACTCGGCTGATCCTTCTTCAATATGCCCTTCACCAACATGCAGTGTTTCCTTGATTGAATTAGCTCTCACACCAATATTTGTGTCCAGAGCCTTTGCATTGAGGGCTATCTGAAAACGGCTGTGGCGCTGAAGTTGCCTGTGAATATGGAGTTGGTGGCATGTGAAACCCGCATGTGGAGCATTCGTTTGTGTGGGATGCTCTACCAGGTTCATTTCCGTCCTAGCCATACAAAGGGCACTAAGCATAGAGTGTGAAAACTGAGTTTCCTTGAGAGCTGATTGGAAGCCTGATGGTGTGTGAAGTAAGTGAGCCAAATGGAGTTGTTCTCCCACAAGAACCACTCGGCTGATCCTTCTTCAATATGCCCTTCACCAACATGCAGTGTTTCCTTGATTGAATTAGCTCTCACACCAATATTTGTGTCTAGAGCCTTTGCATTGAGTGCTATCTGAAAACGGCTGTTTCGCTGAAGTTGCCTGTGAATGTGGAGTTGGTGGCATGTGAAACCCGCATGTGGAGCATTCGTTTGTGTGGGATGCTCTACCAGGTTCATTTCAGTCCTAGGCACTCAAAGGGCACTAAGCATAGAGTGTGAAAACTGAGTTTCCTTGAGAGCTGCTTGGAAGGCTGATGGTGTGTGAAGTTAGTGAGCCAAATGGAGTTGTTCTCCCACAAGAACCACTCGGCTGATCCTTCTTCAATATGCCCTTCACCAACATGCAGTGTTTCCTTGATTGAATTCGCTCTCACACCAATATTTGCGTCTAGAGCCTTTGCATTGAGGGCTATCTGAAAACGGCTGTGGCGCTGAGGTTGCCTGTGAATGTGGAGTTGGTGGCATGTGAAACACGCATGTGCAGCATTCGTTTGTGTGGGATGCTCTACCAGGTTCATTTCCGTCCTAGCCATACAAAGGGCACTAAGCATAGAGTGTGAAAACTGAGTTTCCTTGAGAGCTGCTTGGAAGCCTGATGGTGTGTGAAGTTAGTGAGCCAAATGAAGTTGTTCTCCCACAAGAACCACTCGGCTGATCCTTCTTCAATATGCCCTTCACCAACATGCAGTGTTTCCTTGATTGAATTAGCTCTCACACCAATATTTGCGTCTAGAGCCTTTGCATTGAGGGCTATCTGAAAACGGCTGTGGCGCTGAAGTTGCCTGTGAATGTGGAGTTGGTGGCATGTGAAACCCGCATGTGGAGCATTCGTTTGTGTGGGATGCTCTACCAGGTTCATTCCTAGATAATGCACTCAAAGGGCACTAAGCATAGAGTGTGAAAACTGAGTTTCCTTGAGAGCTGCTTGGAAGCCTGATGGTGTGTGAAGTTAGTGAGCCAAATGGAGTTGTTCTCCCACAAGAACCACTCGGCTGATCCTTCTTCAATATGCCCTTCAGCAACATGCAGTGTTTCCTTGATTGAATTAGCTCTCACACCAATATTTGCGTCTAGAGCCTTTGCATTGAGGGCTATCTGAAAACGGCTGTGGCGCTGAAGTTGCCTGTGAATGTGGAGTTTGTGGCATGTGAAACCCGCATGTGGAGCATTCGTTTGTGTGGGATGCTCCACCAGGTTCATTTCAGTCCTAGGCACTCAAAGGGCACTAAGCATAGAGTGTGAAAACTGAGTTTCCTTGCGAGCTGCTTGGAAGCCTGATGGTGTGTGAAGTTAGTGAGCCAAATGGAGTTGTTCTCCCACAAGAACCACTCGGCTGATCCTTCTTCAATATGCCCTTCAGCAACATGCAGTGTTTCCTTGATTGAATTAGCTCTCACACCAATATTTGCGTCTAGAGACTTTGCATTGAGGGCTATCTGAAAACGGCTGTGGCGCTGAAGTTGCCTGTGAATGTGGAGTTGGTGGCATGTGAAACCCGCATGTGGAGCATTCGTTTGTGTGGGATGCTCTACCAGGTTCATTCCTAGATAATGCATTCAAAGGGCACTAAGCATAGAGTGTGAAAACTGAGTTTCCTTGAGAGCTGCTTGGAAGCCTGATGGTGTGTGAAGTTAGTGAGCCAAATGGAGTTGTTCTCCCACAAGAACCACTCGGCTGATCCTTCTTCAATATGCCCTTCACCAACATGCAGTGTTTCCTTGATTGAATTAGCTCTCACACCAATATTTGTGTCCAGAGCCTTTGCATTGAGGGCTATCTGAAAACGGCTGTGGCGCTGAAGTTGCCTGTGAATATGGAGTTGGTGGCATGTGAAACCCGCATGTGGAGCATTCGTTTGTGTGGGATGCTCTACCAGGTTCCTTTCCGTCCTAGCCATACAAAGGGCACTAAGCATAGAGTGTGAAAACTGAGTTTCCTTGAGAGCTGCTTGGAAGCCTGATGGTGTGTGAAGTTAGTGAGCCAAATGGAGTTGTTCTCCCACAAGAACCACTCGGCTGATCCTTCTTCAATATGCCCTTCACCAACATGCAGTGTTTCCTTGATTGAATTAGCTCTCACACCAATATTTGTGTCTAGAGCCTTTGCATTGAGTGCTATCTGAAAACGGCTGTTTCGCTGAAGTTGCCTGTGAATGTGGAGTTGGTGGCATGTGAAACCCGCATGTGGAGCATTCGTTTGTGTGGGATGCTCTACCAGGTTCATTTCAGTCCTAGGCACTCAAAGGGCACTAAGCATAGAGTGTGAAAACTGAGTTTCCTTGAGAGCTGCTTGGAAGCCTGATGGTGTGTGAAGTTAGTGAGCCAAATGGAGTTGTTCTCCCACAAGAACCACTCGGCTGATCCTTCTTCAATATGCCCTTCACCAACATGCAGTGTTTCCTTGATTGAATTCGCTCTCACACCAATATTTGCGTCTAGAGCCTTTGCATTGAGGGCTATCTGAAAACGGCTGTGGCGCTGAGGTTGCCTGTGAATGTGGAGTTGGTGGCATGTGAAACACGCATGTGCAGCATTCGTTTGTGTGGGATGCTCTACCAGGTTCATTTCCGTCCTAGCCATACAAAGGGCACTAAGCATAGAGTGTGAAAACTGAGTTTCCTTGAGAGCTGCTTGGAAGCCTGATGGTGTGTGAAGTTAGTGAGCCAAATGGAGTTGTTCTCCCACAAGAACCACTCGGCTGATCCTTCTTCAATATGCCCTTCACCAACATGCAGTGTTTCCTTGATTGAATTAGCTCTCACACCAATATTTGCGTCTAGAGCCTTTGCATTGAGGGCTATCTGAAAACGGCTGTGGCGCTGAAGTTGCCTGTGAATGTGGAGTTGGTGGCATGTGAAACCCGCATGTGGAGCATTCGTTTGTGTGGGATGCTCTACCAGGTTCATTTCAGTCCTAGGCACTCAAAGGGCACTAAGCATAGAGTGTGAAAACTGAGTTTCCTTGAGAGCTGCTTGGAAGCCTGATGGTGTGTGAAGTTAGTGAGCCAAATGGAGTTGTTCTCCCACAAGAACCACTCGGCTGATCCTTCTTCAATATGCCCTTCACCAACATGCAGTGTTTCCTTGATTGAATTAGCTCTCACACCAATATTTGCGTCTAGAGCCTTTGCATTGAGGGCTATCTGAAAACGGCTGTGGCGCTGAAGTTGCCTGTGAATGTGGAGTTGGTGGCATGTGAAACCCGCATGTGGAGCATTCGTTTGTGTGGGATGCTGACCAAGCTTCATTTCAGTCCTAAGCACACAAAGGGCACTAAGCATAGAGTGTGAAAACTGAGTTTCCTTGAGAGCTGCTTGGAAGCCTGATGGTGTGTGAAGTTAGTGAGCCAAATGGAGTTGTTCTCCCACAAGCACCACTCGGCTGATCCTTCTTCAATATGCCCTTCACCAACATGCAGTGTTTCCTTGATTGAATTAGCTCTCACACCAATATTTGCGTCTAGAGCCTTTGCATTGAGGGCTATCTGAAAACGGCTGTGGCGCTGAAGTTGCCTGTGAATGTGGAGTTGGTGGCATGTGAAACCCGCATGTGGAGCATTCGTTTGTGTGGGATGCTCTACCAGGTTCATTCCTAGATAATGCATTCAAAGGGCACTAAGCATAGAGTGTGAAAACTGAGTTTCCTTGAAAGCTGCTTGGAAGCCTGATGGTGTGTGAAGTTAGTGAGCCAAATGGAGTTGTTCTCCCACAAGAACCACTCGGCTGATCCTTCTTCAATATGCCCTTCACCAACATGCAGTGTTTCCTTGATTGAATTAGCTCTCACACCAATATTTGCGTCTAGAGCCTTTGCATTGAGGGCTATCTGAAAACGGCTGTGGCACTGAAGTTGCCTGTGAATGTGGAGTTGGTGGCATGTGAAACCCGCATGTGGATCATTCGTTTGTGTGGGATGCTCCACCAGGTTCATTTCAGTCCTAGCCATACAAAGGGCACTAAGCATAGAGTGTGAAAACTGAGTTTCCTTGAGAGCTGCTTGGAAGCCTGATGGTGTGTGAAGTTAGTGAGCCAAATGGAGTTGTTCTCCCACAAGAACCACTCGGCTGATCCTTCTTCAATATGCCCTTCACCAACATGCAGTGTTTCCTTGATTGAATTAGCTCTCACACCAATATTTGCGTCTAGAGCCTTTGCATTGAGGGCTATCTGAAAACGGCTGTGGCGCTGAAGTTGCCTGTGAATGTGGAGTTGGTGGCATGTGAAACCCGCATGTGGAGCATTCGTTTGTGTGGGGTGCTCTACCTGGTTCATTCCTAGATAATGCACTCAAAGGGCACTAAGCATAGAGTGTGAAAACTGAGTTTCCTTGAGAGCTGCTTGGAAGCCTGATGGTGTGTGAAGTTAGTGAGCCAAATGGAGTTGTTCTCCCACAAGAACCACTCGGCTGATCCTTCTTCAATATGCCCTTCACCAACATGCAGTGTTTCCTTGATTGAATTAGCTCTCACACCAATATTTGCGTCTAGAGCCTTTGCATTGAGGGCTATCTGAAAACGGCTGTGGCGCTGAAGTTACCTGTGAATCTGGAGTTTGTGGCATGTGAAACCCGCATGTGGAGCATTCGTTTGTGTGGGATGCTCTACCAGGTTCCTTCCTAGATAATGCACTCAAAGGGCACTAAGCATAGAGTGTGAAAGCTGAGTTTCCTTGAGAGCTGCTTGGAAGCCTGATGGTGTGTGAAGTTAGTGAGCCAAATGGAGTTGTTCTCCCACAAGAACCACTCGGCTGATCCTTCTTCAATATGCCCTTCACCAACATGCAGTGTTTCCTTGATTGAAATAGCTCTCACACCAATATTTGTGTCTAGAGCCTTTGCATTGAGGGCTATCTGAAAACGGCTGTGGCGCTGAAGTTGCCTGTGAATGTGGAGTTGGTGGCATGTGAAACCCGCATGTGGAGCATTCGTTTGTGTGGGATGCTCTACCAGGTTCATTTCAGTCCTAGCCATACAAAGGGCACTAAGCATAGAGTGTGAAAACTGAGTTTCCTTGACAGCTGCTTGGAAGCCTGATGGTGTGTGAAGTTAGTGAGCCAAATGGAGTTGTTCTCCCACAAGAACAACTCGGCTGATCCTTCTTCAATATGCCCTTCACCAACATGCAGTGTTTCCTTGATTGAATTAGCTCTCACACCAATATTTGCGTCTAGAGCCTTTGCATTGAGGGCTATCTGAAAACGGCTGTGGCGCTGAAGTTGCCTGTGAATGTGGAGTTGGTGGCATGTGAAACCCGCATGTGCAGCATTCGTTTGTGTGGGATGCAGACCAAGCTTCATTTCAGTCCTAGCCATACAAAGGGCACTAAGCATAGAGTGTGAAAACTGAGTTTCCTTGAGAGCTGCTTGGAAGCCTGATGGTGTGTGAAGTTAGTGAGCCAAATGGAGTTGTTCTCCCACAAGAACCACTCGGCTGATCCTTCTTCAATATGCCCTTCACCAACATGCAGTGTTTCCTTGATTGAATTAGCTCTCACACCAATATTTGCGTCTAGAGCCTTTGCATTGAGGGCTATCTGAAAACGGCTGTGGCGCTGAAGTTGCCTGTGAATGTGGAGTTGGTGGCATGTGAAACCCGCATGTGGAGCATTCGTTTGTGTGGGATGCTCTACCAGGTTCATTTCAGTCCTAGCCATACAAAGGGCACTAAGCATAGAGTGTGAAAACTGAGTTTCCTTGAGAGCTGCTTGGAAGCCTGATGGTGTGTGAAGTTAGTGAGCCAAATGGAGTTGTTCTCCCACAAGAACCACTCGGCTGATCCTTCTTCAATATGCCCTTCACCAACATGCAGTGTTTCCTTGATTGAATTAGCTCTCACACCAATATTTGCGTCTAGAGCCTTTGCATTGAGGGCTATCTGAAAACGGCTGTGGCGCTGAAGTTGCCTGTGAATGTGGAGTTGGTGGCATGTGAAACCCGCATGTGGAGCATTCGTTTGTGTGGGATGCTCTACCAGGTTCATTTCAGTCCTAGCCATACAAAGGGCACTAAGCATAGAGTGTGAAAACTGAGTATCCTTGAGAGCTGCTTGGAAGCCTGATGGTGTGTGAAGTTAGTGAGCCAAATGGAGTTGTTCTCCCACAAGAACCACTCGGCTGATCCTTCTTCAATATGCCCTTCACCAACATGCAGTGTTTCCTTGATTGAATTCGCTCTCACACCAATATTTGCGTCTAGAGCCTTTGCATTGAGGGCTATCTGAAAACGGCTGTGGCGCTGAAGTTGCCTGTGAATGTGGAGTTGGTGGCATGTGAAACCCGCATGTGGAGCATTCGTTTGTGTGGGGTGCTCTACCTGGTTCATTCCTAGATAATGCACTCAAAGGGCACTAAGCATAGAGTGTGAAAACTGAGTTTCCTTGAGAGCTGCTTGGAAGCCTGATGGTGTGTGAAGTTAGTGAGCCAAATGGAGTTGTTCTCCCACAAGAACCACTCGGCTGATCCTTCTTCAATATGCCCTTCACCAACATGCAGTGTTTCCTTGATTGAATTAGCTCTCACACCAATATTTGCGTCTAGAGCCTTTGCATTGAGGGCTATCTGAAAACGGCTGTGGCGCTGAAGTTGCCTGTGAATCTGGAGTTGGTGGCATGTGAAACCCGCATGTGGAGCATTCGTTTGTGTGGGATGCTCTACCAGGTTCATTCCTAGATAATGCACTCAAAGGGCACTAAGCATAGAGTGTGAAAACTGAGTTTCCTTGAGAGCTGCTTGGAAGCCTGATGGTGTGTGAAGTTAGTGAGCCAAATGGAGTTGTTCTCCCACAAGAACCACTCGGCTGATCCTTCTTCAATATGCCCTTCACCAACATGCAGTGTTTCCTTGATTGAAATAGCTCTCACACCAATATTTGCGTCTAGAGCCTTTGCATTGAGGGCTATCTGAAAACGGCTGTGGCGCTGAAGTTGCCTGTGAATATGGAGTTGGTGGCATGTGAAACCCGCATGTGGAGCATTCGTTTGTGTGGGATGCTCCACCAGGTTCATTTCCGTCCTAGCCATACAAAGGGCACTAAGCATAGAGTGTGAAAACTGAGTTTCCTTGAGAGCTGCTTGGAAGCCTGATGGTGTGTGAAGTTAGTGAGCCAAATGGAGTTGTTCTCCCACAAGAACCACTCGGCTGATCCTTCTTCAATATGCCCTTCACCAACATGCAGTGTTTCCTTGATTGAATTAGCTCTCACACCAATATTTGCGTCTAGAGCCTTTGCATTGAGGGCTATCTGAAAACGGCTGTGGCGCTGAAGTTGCCTGTGAATGTGGAGTTGGTGGCATGTGAAACCCGCATGTGGAGCATTCGTTTGTGTGGGATGCTCTACCAGGTTCATTTCAGTCCTAGCCATACAAAGGGCACTAAGCATAGAGTGTGAAAACTGAGTTTCCTTGAGAGCTGCTTGGAAGCCTGATGGTGTGTGAAGTTAGTGAGCCAAATGGAGTTGTTCTCCCACAAGAACCACTCGGCTGATCCTTCTTCAATATGCCCTTCACCAACATGCAGTGTTTCCTTGATTGAATTAGCTCTCACACCAATATTTGCGTCTAGAGCCTTTGCATTGAGGGCTATCTGAAAACGGCTGTGGCGCTGAAGTTGCCTGTGAATGTGGAGTTGGTGGCATGTGAAACCCGCATGTGGAGCATTCGTTTGTGTGGGATGCTCTACCAGGTTCATTCCTAGATAATGCACTCAAAGGGCACTAAGCATAGAGTGTGAAAACTGAGTTTCCTTGAGAGCTGCTTGGAAGCCTGATGGTGTGTGAAGTTAGTGAGCCAAATGGAGTTGTTCTCCCACAAGAACCACTCGGCTGATCCTTCTTCAATATGCCCTTCACCAACATGCAGTGTTTCCTTGATTGAATTAGCTCTCACACCAATATTTGCGTCTAGAGCCTTTGCATTGAGGGCTATCTGAAAACGGCTGTGGCGCTGAAGTTGCCTGTGAATGTGGAGTTGGTGGCATGTGAAACCCGCATGTGGAGCATTCGTTTGTGTGGGATGCTCTACCAGGTTCATTTCCGTCCTAGCCATACAAAGGGCACTAAGCATAGAGTGTGAAAGCTGAGTTTCCTTGAGAGCTGCTTGGAAGCCTGATGGTGTGTGAAGTTAGTGAGCCAAATGGAGTTGTTCTCCCACAAGAACCACTCGGCTGATCCTTCTTCAATATGCCCTTCACCAACATGCAGTGTTTCCTTGATTGAATTAGCTCTCACACCAATATTTTTTGTCTAGAGCCTTTGCATTGAGTGCTATCTGAAAACGGCTGTGGCGCTGAAGTTGCCTGTGAATATGGAGTTGGTGGCATGTGAAACCCTCATGTGCAGCATTCGTTTGTGTGGGATGCTCTACCAGGTTCATTTCAGTCCTAGCCATACAAAGGGCACTAAGCATAGAGTGTGAAAACTGAGTTTCCTTGACAGCTGCTTGGAAGCCTGATGGTGTGTGAAGTTAGTGAGCCAAATGGAGTTGTTCTCCCACAAGAACCACTCGGCTGATCCTTCTTCAATATGCCCTTCACCAACATGCAGTGTTTCCTTGATTGAATTAGCTCTCACACCAATATTTGCGTCTAGAGCCTTTGCATTGAGGGCTATCTGAAAACGGCTGTGGCGCTGAAGTTGCCTGTGAATGTGGAGTTGGTGGCATGTGAAACCCGCATGTGGAGCATTCGTTTGTGTGGGATGCTCTACCAGGTTCATTCCTAGATAATGCACTCAAAGGGCACTAAGCATAGAGTGTGAAAACTGAGTTTCCTTGAGAGCTGCTTGGAAGCCTGATGGTGTGTGAAGTTAGTGAGCCAAATGGAGTTGTTCTCCCACAAGAACCACTCGGCTGATCCTTCTTCAATATGCCCTTCAAAAACATGCAGTGTTTCCTTGATTGAATTAGCTCTCACACCAATATTTGCGTCTAGAGCCTTTGCATTGAGGGCTATCTGAAAACGGCTGTGGCACTGAGGTTGCCTGTGAATATGGAGTTGGTGGCATGTGAAACCCGCATGTGGAGCATTCGTTTGTGTGGGATGCTCTGCCAGGTTCATTTCAGGCCTAGCCATACAAAGGGCACTAAGCATAGAGTGTGAAAACTGAGTTTCCTTGAGAGCTGCTTGGAAGCCTGATGGTGTGTGAAGTTAGTGAGCCAAATGGAGTTGTTCTCCCACAAGAACCACTCGGCTGATCCTTCTTCAATATGCCCTTCACCAACATGCAGTGTTTCCTTGATTGAATTAGCTCTCACACCAATATTTGCGTCTAGAGCCTTTGCATTGAGGGCTATCTGAAAACGGCTGTGGCGCTGAAGTTGCCTGTGAATGTGGAGTTGGTGGCATGTGAAAACCGCATGTGCAGCATTCGTTTGTGTGGGATGCTCTACCAGGTTCATTTCAGTCCTAGCCATACAAAGGGCACTAAGCATAGAGTGTGAAAACTGAGTTTCCTTGAGAGCTGCTTGGAAGCCTGATGGTGTGTGAAGTTAGTGAGCCAAATGGAGTTGTTCTCCCACAAGAACCACTCGGCTGATCCTTCTTCAATATGCCCTTCACCAACATGCAGTGTTTCCTTGATTGAATTAGCTCTCACACCAATATTTGCGTCTAGAGCCTTTGCATTGAGGGCTATCTGAAAACGGCTGTGGCGCTGAAGTTGCCTGTGAATCTGGAGTTGGTGGCATGTGAAACCCGCATGTGGAGCATTCGTTTGTGTGGGATGCTCTACCAGGTTCATTTCCGTCCTAGCCATACAAAGGGCACTAAGCATAGAGTGTGAAAACTGAGTTTCCTTGAGAGCTGCTTGGAAGCCTGATGGTGTGTGAAGTTAGTGAGCCAAATGGAGTTGTTCTCCCACAAGAACCACTCGGCTGATCCTTCTTCAATATGCCCTTCACCAACATGCAGTGTTTCCTTGATTGAATTAGCTCTCACACCAATATTTGTGTCTAGAGCCTTTGCATTGAGTGCTATCTGAAAACGGCTGTTTCGCTGAAGTTGCCTGTGAATGTGGAGTTGGTGGCATGTGAAACCCGCATGTGGAGCATTCGTTTGTGTGGGATGCTCTGCCAGGTTCATTTCAGTCCTAGCCATACAAAGGGCACTAAGCATAGAGTGTGAAAACTGAGTTTCCTTGAGAGCTGCTTGGAAGCCTGATGGTGTGTGAAGTTAGTGAGCCAAATGGAGTTGTTCTCCCACAAGAACCACTCGGCTGATCCTTCTTCAATATGCCCTTCACCAACATGCAGTGTTTCCTTGATTGAATTAGCTCTCACACCAATATTTGCGTCTAGAGCCTTTGCATTGAGGGCTATCTGAAAACGGCTGTGGCGCTGAAGTTGCCTGTGAATGTGGAGTTGGTGGCATGTGAAACCCGCATGTGCAGCATTCGTTTGTGTGGGATGCAGACCAAGTTTCATTTCAGTCCTAGCCATACAAAGGGCACTAAGCATAGAGTGTGAAAACTGAGTTTCCTTGAGAGCTGCTTGGAAGCCTGATGGTGTGTGAAGTTAGTGAGCCAAATGGAGTTGTTCTCCCACAAGAACCACTCGGCTGATCCTTCTTCAATATGCCCTTCACCAACATGCAGTGTTTCCTTGATTGAATTAGCTCTCACACCAATATTTGCGTCTAGAGCCTTTGCATTGAGGGCTATCTGAAAACGGCTGTGGCGCTGAAGTTGCCTGTGAATGTGGAGTTGGTGGCATGTGAAACCCGCATGTGGAGCATTCGTTTGTGTGGGATGCTGACCAAGCTTCATTTCAGTCCTAAGCACACAAAGGGCACTAAGCATAGAGTGTGAAAACTGAGTTTCCTTGAGAGCTGCTTGGAAGCCTGATGGTGTGTGAAGTTAGTGAGCCAAATGGAGTTGTTCTCCCACAAGAACCACTCGGCTGATCCTTCTTCAATATGCCCTTCACCAACATGCAGTGTTTCCTTGATTGAATTAGCTCTCACACCAATATTTGCGTCTAGAGCCTTTGCATTGAGGGCTATCTGAAAAAGGCTGTGGCGCTGAAGTTGCCTGTGAATATGGAGTTGGTGGCATGTGAAACCCTCATGTGCAGCATTCGTTTGTGTGGGATGCTCTACCAGGTTCATTTCAGTCTTAGCCATACAAAGGGCACTAAGCATAGAGTGTGAAAACTGAGTTTCCTTGACAGCTGCTTGGAAGCCTGATGGTGTGTGAAGTTAGTGAGCCAAATGGAGTTGTTCTCCCACAAGAACCACTCGGCTGATCCTTCTTCAATATGCCCTTCACCAACATGCAGTGTTTCCTTGATTGAATTAGCTCTCACACCAATATTTGCGTCTAGAGCCTTTGCATTGAGGGCTATCTGAAAACGGCTGTGGCGCTGAAGTTGCCTGTGAATGTGGAGTTGGTGGCATGTGAAACCCGCATGTGGAGCATTCGTTTGTGTGGGATGCTCTACCAGGTTCATTCCTAGATAATGCACTCAAAGGGCACTAAGCATAGAGTGTGAAAACTGAGTTTCCTTGAGAGCTGCTTGGAAGCCTGATGGTGTGTGAAGTTAGTGAGCCAAATGGAGTTGTTCTCCCACAAGAACCACTCGGCTGATCCTTCTTCAATATGCCCTTCACCAACATGCAGTGTTTCCTTGATTGAATTAGCTCTCACACCAATATTTGCGTCTAGAGCCTTTGCATTGAGGGCTATCTGAAAAAGGCTGTGGCACTGAGGTTGCCTGTGAATATGGAGTTGGTGGCATGTGAAACCCGCATGTGGAGCATTCGTTTGTGTGGGATGCTCTGCCAGGTTCATTTCAGGCCTAGCCATACAAAGGGCACTAAGCATAGAGTGTGAAAACTGAGTTTCCTTGAGAGCTGCTTGGAAGCCTGATGGTGTGTGAAGTTAGTGAGCCAAATGGAGTTGTTCTCCCACAAGAACCACTCGGCTGATCCTTCTTCAATATGCCCTTCACCAACATGCAGTGTTTCCTTGATTGAATTAGCTCTCACACCAATATTTGCGTCTAGAGCCTTTGCATTGAGGGCTATCTGAAAACGGCTGTGGCGCTGAAGTTGCCTGTGAATGTGGAGTTGGTGGCATGTGAAAACCGCATGTGCAGCATTCGTTTGTGTGGGATGCTCTACCAGGTTCATTTCAGTCCTAGCCATACAAAGGGCACTAAGCATAGAGTGTGAAAACTGAGTTTCCTTGAGAGCTGCTTGGAAGCCTGATGGTGTGTGAAGTTAGTGAGCCAAATGGAGTTGTTCTCCCACAAGAACCACTCGGCTGATCCTTCTTCAATATGCCCTTCACCAACATGCAGTGTTTCCTTGATTGAATTAGCTCTCACACCAATATTTGCGTCTAGAGCCTTTGCATTGAGGGCTATCTGAAAACGGCTGTGGCGCTGAAGTTGCCTGTGAATGTGGAGTTGGTGGCATGTGAAACCCGCATGTGGAGCATTCGTTTGTGTGGGATGCTCTACCAGGTTCATTTCCGTCCTAGCCATACAAAGGGCACTAAGCATAGAGTGTGAAAACTGAGTTTCCTTGAGAGCTGCTTGGAAGCCTGATGGTGTGTGAAGTTAGTGAGCCAAATGGAGTTGTTCTCCCACAAGAACCACTCGGCTGATCCTTCTTCAATATGCCCTTCACCAACATGCAGTGTTTCCTTGATTGAATTAGCTCTCACACCAATATTTGTGTCTAGAGCCTTTGCATTGAGTGCTATCTGAAAACGGCTGTTTCGCTGAAGTTGCCTGTGAATGTGGAGTTGGTGGCATGTGAAACCCGCATGTGGAGCATTCGTTTGTGTGGGATGCTCTACCAGGTTCATTTCAGTCCTAGCCATACAAAGGGCACTAAGCATAGAGTGTGAAAACTGAGTTTCCTTGAGAGCTGCTTGGAAGCCTGATGGTGTGTGAAGTTAGTGAGCCAAATGGAGTTGTTCTCCCACAAGAACCACTCGGCTGATCCTTCTTCAATATGCCCTTCACCAACATGCAGTGTTTCCTTGATTGAATTAGCTCTCACACCAATATTTGCGTCTAGAGCCTTTGCATTGAGGGCTATCTGAAAACGGCTGTGGCGCTGAAGTTGCCTGTGAATGTGGAGTTGGTGGCATGTGAAACCCGCATGTGCAGCATTCGTTTGTGTGGGATGCAGACCAAGCTTCATTTCAGTCCTAGCCATACAAAGGGCACTAAGCATAGAGTGTGAAAACTGAGTTTCCTTGAGAGCTGCTTGGAAGCCTGATGGTGTGTGAAGTTAGTGAGCCAAATGGAGTTGTTCTCCCACAAGAACCACTCGGCTGATCCTTCTTCAATATGCCCTTCACCAACATGCAGTGTTTCCTTGATTGAATTAGCTCTCACACCAATATTTGCGTCTAGAGCCTTTGCATTGAGGGCTATCTGAAAATGGCTGTGGCGCTGAAGTTGCCTGTGAATGTGGAGTTGGTGGCATGTGAAACCCGCATGTGGAGCATTCGTTTGTGTGGGATGCTGACCAAGCTTCATTTCAGTCCTAAGCACACAAAGGGCACTAAGCATAGAGTGTGAAAACTGAGTTTCCTTGAGAGCTGCTTGGAAGCCTGATGGTGTGTGAAGTTAGTGAGCCAAATGGAGTTGTTCTCCCACAAGAATCACTCGGCTGATCCTTCTTCAATATGCCCTTCACCAACATGCAGTGTTTCCTTGATTGAATTAGCTCTCACACCAATATTTGCGTCTAGAGCCTTTGCATTGAGGGCTATCTGAAAACGGCTGTGGCGCTGAAGTTGCCTGTGAATGTGGAGTTGGTGGCATGTGAAACCCGCATGTGGAGCATTCGTTTGTGTGGGATGCTCTACCAGGTTCATTCCTAGATAATGCATTCAAAGGGCACTAAGCATAGAGTGTGAAAACTGAGTTTCCTTGAGAGCTGCTTGGAAGCCTGATGGTTTGTGAAGTTAGTGAGCCAAATGGAGTTGTTCTCCCACAAGAACCACTCGGCTGATCCTTCTTCAATATGCCCTTCACCAACATGCAGTGTTTCCTTGATTGAATTAGCTCTCACACCAATATTTGCGTCTAGAGCCTTTGCATTGAGGGCTATCTGAAAACGGCTGTGGCGCTGAAGTTGCCTGTGAATGTGGAGTTGGTGGCATGTGAAACCCGCATGTGGAGCATTCGTTTGTGTGGGATGCTCTACCAGGTTCATTTCCGTCCTAGCCATACAAAGGGCACTAAGCATAGAGTGTGAAAACTGAGTTTCCTTGAGAGCTGCTTGGAAGCCTGATGGTGTGTGAAGTTAGTGAGCAAAATGGAGTTGTTCTCCCACAAGAACCACTCGGCTGATCCTTCTTCAATATGCCCTTCACCAACATGCAGTGTTTCCTTGATTGAATTAGCTCTCACACCAATATTTGCGTCTAGAGCCTTTGCATTGAGGGCTATCTGAAAACGGCTGTGGCGCTGAAGTTGCCTGTGAATGTGGAGTTGGTGGCATGTGAAACCCGCATGTGGAGCATTCGTTTGTGTGGGATGCTCTACCAGGTTCATTTCCGTCCTAGCCATACAAAGGGCACTAAGCATAGAGTGTGAAAACTGAGTTTCCTTGAGAGCTGCTTGGAAGCCTGATGGTGTGTGAAGTTAGTGAGCCAAATGGAGTTGTTCTCCCACAAGAACCACTCGGCTGATCCTTCTTCAATATGCCCTTCACCAACATGCAGTGTTTCCTTGATTGAATTCGCTCTCACACCAATATTTGCGTCTAGAGCCTTTGCATTGAGGGCTATCTGAAAACGGCTGTGGCGCTGAAGTTGCCTGTGAATGTGGAGTTGGTGGCATGTGAAACCCGCATGTGGAGCATTCGTTTGTGTGGGATGCTCTACCAGGTTCATTTCCGTCCTAGCCATACAAAGGGCACTAAGCATAGAGTGTGAAAACTGAGTTTCCTTGAGAGCTGCTTGGAAGCCTGATGGTGTGTGAAGTTAGTGAGCCAAATGGAGTTGTTCTCCCACAAGAACCACTCGGCTGATCCTTCTTCAATATGCCCTTCACCAACATGCAGTGTTTCCTTGATTGAATTAGCTCTCACACCAATATTTGCGTCTAGAGCCTTTGCATTGAGGCCTATCTGAAAATGGCTGTGGCGCTGAAGTTGCCTGTGAATGTGGAGTTGGTGGCATGTGAAACCCCCATGTGGAGCATTCGTTTGTGTGGGATGCTCTACCAGGTTCATTTCAGTCCTAGCCATACAAAGGGCACTAAGCATAGAGTGTGAAAACTGAGTTTCCTTGAGAGCTGCTTGGAAGCCTGATGGTGTGTGAAGTTAGTGAGCCAAATGGAGTTGTTCTCCCACAAGAACCACTCGGCTGATCCTTCTTCAATATGCCCTTCACCAACATGCAGTGTTTCCTTGATTGAATTAGCTCTCACACCAATATTTGCGTCTAGAGCCTTTGCATTGAGGGCTATCTGAAAACGGCTGTGGCACTGAAGTTGCCTGTGAATGTGGAGTTGGTGGCATGTGAAACCCGCATGTGGAGCATTCGTTTGTGTGGGATGTTCTACCTGGTTCATTCCTAGATAATGCACTCAAAGGGCACTAAGCATAGAGTGTGAAAACTGAGTATCCTTGAGAGCTGCTTGGAAGCCTGATGGTGTGTAAAGTTAGTGAGCCAAATGGAGTTGTTCTCCCACAAGAACCACTCGGCTGATCCTTCTTCAATATGCCCTTCACCAACATGCAGTGTTTCCTTGATTGAATTAGCTCTCACACCAATATTTGCGTCTAGAGCCTTTGCATTGAGGGCTATCTGAAAACGGCTGTGGCGCTGAAGTTGCCTGTGAATGTGGAGTTGGTGGCATGTGAAACCCGCATGTGGAGCATTCGTTTGTGTGGGATGCAGACCAAGCTTCATTTCAGTCCTAGCCATACAAAGGGCACTAAGCATAGAGTGTGAAAACTGAGTTTCCTTGAGAGCTGCTTGGAAGCCTGATGGTGTGTGAAGTTAGTGAGCCAAATGGAGTTGTTCTCCCACAAGAACCACTCGGCTGATCCTTCTTCAATATGCCCTTCACCAACATGCAGTGTTTCCTTGATTGAATTAGCTCTCACACCAATATTTGCGTCTAGAGCCTTTGCATTGAGGGCTATCTGAAAACGGCTGTGGCGCTGAAGTTGCCTGTGAATGTGGAGTTGGTGGCATGTGAAACCCGCATGTGGAGCATTCGTTTGTGTGGGATGCTCTACCATGTTCATTTCAGTCCTAGCCATACAAAGGGCACTAAGCATAGAGTGTGAAAACTGAGTTTCCTTGAGAGCTGCTTGGAAGCCTGATGGTGTGTGAAGTTAGTGAGCCAAATGGAGTTGTTCTCCCACAAGCACCACTCGGCTGATCCTTCTTCAATATGCCCTTCACCAACATGCAGTGTTTCCTTGATTGAATTAGCTCTCACACCAATATTTGCGTGTAGAGCCTTTGCATTGAGGGCTATCTGAAAACGGCTGTGGCGCTGAAGTTGCCTGTGAATGTGGAGTTGGTGGCATGTGAAACCCGCATGTGGAGCATTCGTTTGTGTGGGATGCTCTACCAGGTTCATTCCTAGATAATGCACTCAAAGGGCACTAAGCATAGAGTGTGAAAACTGAGTTTCCTTGAGAGCTGCTTGGAAGCCTGATGGTGTGTGAAGTTAGTGAGCCAAATGGAGTTGTTCTCCCACAAGAACCACTCTGCTGATCCTCCTTCTTCAATATGCCCTTCACCAACATGCAGTGTTTCCTTGATTGAATTAGCTCTCACACCAATATTTGCGTCTAGAGCCTTTGCATTGAGGGCTATCTGAAAACGGCTGTGGCGCTGAAGTTGCCTGTGAATGTGGAGTTGGTGGCATGTGAAACCCGCATGTGGAGCATTCGTTTGTGTGGGATGCTGACCAAGCTTCATTTCAGTCCTAAGCACACAAAGGGCACTAAGCATAGTGTGTGAAAACTGAGTTTCCTTGAGAGCTGCTTGGAAGCCTGATGGTGTGTGAAGTTAGTGAGCCAAATGGAGTTGTTCTCCCACAAGAACCACTCGGCTGATCCTTCTTCAATATGCCCTTCACCAACATGCAGTGTTTCCTTGATTGAATTAGCTCTCACACCAATATTTGCGTCTAGAGCCTTTGCATTGAGGGCTATCTGAAAACGGCTGTGGCGCTGAAGTTGCCTGTGAATGTGGAGTTGGTGGCATGTGAAACCCGCATGTGGAGCATTCGTTTGTGTGGGATGCTCTACCAGGTTCATTCCTAGATAATGCATTCAAAGGGCACTAAGCATAGAGTGTGAAAACTGAGTTTCCTTGAGAGCTGCTTGGAAGCCTGATGGTGTGTGAAGTTAGTGAGCCAAATGGAGTTGTTCTCCCACAAGAACCACTCGGCTGATCCTTCTTCAATATGCCCTTCACCAACATGCAGTGTTTCCTTGATTGAATTAGCTCTCACACCAATATTTGCGTCTAGAGCCTTTGCATTGAGGGCTATCTGAAAACGGCTGTGGCACTGAAGTTGCCTGTGAATATGGAGTTGGTGGCATGTGAAACCCGCATGTGGAGCATTCGTTTGTGTGGGATGCTCTACCAGGTTCATTTCCGTCCTAGCCATACAAAGGGCACTAAGCATAGAGTGTGAAAACTGAGTTTCCTTGAGAGCTGCTTGGAAGCCTGATGGTGTGTGAAGTTAGTGAGCCAAATGGAGTTGTTCTCCCACAAGAACCACTCGGCTGATCCTTCTTCAATATGCCCTTCACCAACATGCAGTGTTTCCTTGATTGAATTAGCTCTCACACCAATATTTGCGTCTAGAGCCTTTGCATTGAGGGCTATCTGAAAACGGCTGTGGCGCTGAAGTTGCCTGTGAATGTGGAGTTGGTGGCATGTGAAACCCGCATGTGGAGCATTCGTTTGTGTGGGATGCTCTACCAGGTTCATTTCAGTCCTAGCCATACAAAGGGCACTAAGCATAGAGTGTGAAAACTGAGTTTCCTTGAGAGCTGCTTGGAAGCCTGATGGTGTGTGAAGTTAGTGAGCCAAATGGAGTTGTTCTCCCACAAGAACCACTCAGCTGATCCTTCTTCAATATGCCCTTCACCAACATGCAGTGTTTCCTTGATTGAATTAGCTCTCACACCAATATTTGCGTCTAGAGCCTTCGCATTGAGGGCTATCTGAAAACGGCTGTGGCGCTGAAGTTGCCTGTGAATGTGGAGTTGGTGGCATGTGAAACCCGCATGTGGAGCATTCGTTTGTGTGGGATGCTCTACCAGGTTCATTTCAGTCCTAGCCATACAAAGGGCACTAAGCATAGAGTGTGAAAACTGAGTTTCCTTGAGAGCTGCTTGGAAGCCTGATGGTGTGTGAAGTTAGTGAGCCAAATGGAGTTGTTCTCCCACAAGAACCACTCGGCTGATCCTTCTTCAATATGCCCTTCACCAACATGCAGTGTTTCCTTGATTGAATTAGCTCTCACACCAATATTTGCGTCTAGAGCCTTTGCATTGAGGGCTATCTGAAAATGGCTGTGGCGCTGAAGTTGCCTGTGAATGTGGAGTTGGTGGCATGTGAAACCCGCATGTGGAGCATTCGTTTGTGTGGGATGCTCTACTAGGTTCATTCCTAGATAATGCACTCAAAGGGCACTAAGCATAGAGTGTGAAAACTGAGTTTCCTTGAGAGCTGCTTGGAAGCCTGATGGTGTGTGAAGTTAGTGAGCCAAATGGAGTTGTTCTCCCACAAGAACCACTCGGCTGATCCTTCTTCAATATGCCCTTCACCAACATGCAGTGTTTCCTTGATTGAATTAGCTCTCACACCAATATTTGCGTCTAGAGCCTTTGCATTGAGGGCTATCTGAAAACGGCTGTGGCGCTGAAGTTGCCTGTGAATGTGGAGTTGGTGGCATGTGAAACTCGCATGTGGAGCATTCGTTTGTGTGGGATGCTGACCAAGCTTCATTTCAGTCCTAAGCACACAAAGAGCACTAAGCATAGAGTGTGAAAACTGAGTTTCCTTGAGAGCTGCTTGGAAGCCTGATGGTGTGTGAAGTTAGTGAGCCAAATGGAGTTGTTCTCCCACAAGAACCACTCGGCTGATCCTTCTTCAATATGCCCTTCACCAACATGCAGTGTTTCCTTCATTGAATTAGCTCTCACACCAATATTTGCGTCTAGAGCCTTTGCATTGAGGGCTATCTGAAAACGGCTGTGGCGCTGAAGTTGCCTGTGAATATGGAGTTGGTGGCATGTGAAACCCGCATGTGGAGCATTCGTTTGTGTGGGATGCTCTACCAGGTTCATTCCTAGATAATGCACTCAAAGGGCACTAAGCATAGAGTGTGAAAACTGAGTTTCCTTGAGAGCTGCTTGGAAGCCTGATGGTGTGTGAAGTTAGTGAGCCAAATGGAGTTGTTCTCCCACAAGAACCACTCGGCTGATCCTTCTTCAATATGCCCTTCACCAACATGCAGTGTTTCCTTGATTGAATTAGCTGTCACACCAATATTTGCGTCTAGAGCCTTTGCATTGAGGGCTATCTGAAAACGGCTGTGGCGCTGAAGTTGCCTGTGAATGTGGAGTTGGTGGCATGTGAAACCCGCATGTGGAGCATTCGTTTGTGTGGGATGCTGACCAAGCTTCATTTCAGTCCTAAGCACACAAAGAGCACTAAGCATAGAGTGTGAAAACTGAGTTTCCTTGAGAGCTGCTTGGAAGCCTGATGGTGTGTGAAGTTAGTGAGCCAAATGGAGTTGTTCTCCCACAAGAACCACTCGGCTGATCCTTCTTCAATATGCCCTTCACCAACATGCAGTGTTTCCTTGATTGAATTAGCTCTCACACCAATATTTGCGTCTAGAGCCTTTGCATTGAGGGCTATCTGAAAACGGCTGTGGCGCTGAAGTTGCCTGTGAATGTGGAGTTGGTGGCATGTGAAACCCGCATGTGGAGCATTCGTTTGTGTGGGATGCTCTACCAGGTTCATTTCAGTCCTAGCCATACAAAGGGCACTAAGCATAGAGTGTGAAAACTGAGTTTCCTTGAGAGCTGCTTGGAAGCCTGATGGTGTGTGAAGTTAGTGAGCCAAATGGAGTTGTTCTCCCACAAGAACCACTCGGCTGATCCTTCTTCAATATGCCCTTCACCAACATGCAGTGTTTCCTTGATTGAATTAGCTCTCACACCAATATTTGCGTCTAGAGCCTTTGCATTGAGGGCTATCTGAAAACGGCTGTGGCGCTGAAGTTGCCTGTGAATGTGGAGTTGGTGGCATGTGAAACCCGCATGTGGAGCATTCGTTTGTGTGGGATGCTCTACCAGGTTCATTTCCGTCCTAGCCATACAAAGGGCACTAAGCATAGAGTGTGAAAACTGAGTTTCCTTGAGAGCTGCTTGGAAGCCTGATGGTGTGTGAAGTTAGTGAGCCAAATGGAGTTGTTCTCCCACAAGAACCACTCGGCTGATCCTTCTTCAATATGCCCTTCACCAACATGCAGTGTTTCCTTGATTGAATTAGCTCTCACACCAATATTTGCGTCTAGAGCCTTTGCATTGAGGGCTATCTGAAAACGGCTGTGGCGCTGAAGTTGCCTGTGAATGTGGAGTTGGTGGCATGTGAAACCCGCATGTGGAGCATTCGTTTGTGTGGGATGCTCTACCAGGTTCATTTCCGTCCTAGCCATACAAAGGGCACTAAGCATAGAGTGTGAAAACTGAGTTTCCTTGAGAGCTGCTTGGAAGCCTGATGGTGTGTGAAGTTAGTGAGCCAAATGGAGTTGTTCTCCCACAAGAACCACTCGGCTGATCCTTCTTCAATATGCCCTTCACCAACATGCAGTGTTTCCTTGATTGAATTAGCTCTCACACCAATATTTGCGTCTAGAGCCTTTGCATTGAGGGCTATCTGAAAACGGCTGTGGCGCTGAAGTTGCCTGTAAATGTGGAGTTGGTGGCATGTGAAACCCGCATGTGGAGCATTCGTTTGTGTGGGATGCTCTACCAGGTTCATTTCCGTCCTAGCCATACAAAGGGCACTAAGCATAGAGTGTGAAAACTGAGTTTCCTTGAGAGCTGCTTGGAAGCCTGATGGTGTGTGAAGTTAGTGAGCCAAATGGAGTTGTTCTCCCACAAGAACCACTCGGCTGATCCTTCTTCAATATGTCCTTCACCAACATGCAGTGTGTCCTTGATTGAATTAGCTCTCACACCAATATTTGCGTCTAGAGCCTTTGCATTGAGGCCTATCTGAAAATGGCTGTGGCGCTGAAGTTGCCTGTGAATGTGGAGTTGGTGGCATGTGAAACCCCCATGTGGAGCATTCGTTTGTGTGGGATGCTCTACCAGGTTCATTTCAGTCCTAGCCATACAAAGGGCACTAAGCATAGAGTGTGAAAACTGAGTTTCCTTGAGAGCTGCTTGGAAGCCTGATGGTGTGTGAAGTTAGTGAGCCAAATGGAGTTGTTCTCCCGCAAGAACCACTCGGCTGATCCTTCTTCAATATGCCCTTCACCAACATGCAGTGTTTCCTTGATTGAATTAGCTCTCACACCAATATTTGCGTGTAGAGCCTTTGCATTGAGGGCTATCTGAAAACGGCTGTGGCGCTGAAGTTGCCTGTGAATGTGGAGTTGGTGGCATGTGAAACCCGCATGTGGAGCATTCGTTTGTGTGGGATGCTCTACCAGGTTCATTTCAGTCCTAGCCATACAAAGGGCACTAAGCATAGAGTGTGAAAACTGAGTTTCCTTGAGAGCTGCTTGGAAGCCTGATGGTGTGTGAAGTTAGTGAGCCAAATGGAGTTGTTCTCCCACAAGAACCACTCGGCTGATCCTTCTTCAATATGCCCTTCACCAACATGCAGTGTTTCCTTGATTGAATTAGCTCTCACACCAATATTTGTGTCTAGAGCCTTTGCATTGAGGGCTATCTGAAAACGGCTGTGGCGCTGAAGTTGCCTGTGAATGTGGAGTTGGTGGCATGTGAAACCCGCATGTGGAGCATTCGTTTGTGTGGGATGCTCTACCAGGTTCATTTCAGTCCTAGCCATACAAAGGGCACTAAGCATAGAGTGTGAAAACTGAGTTTCCTTGAGAGCTGCTTGGAAGCCTGATGGTGTGTGAAGTTAGTGAGCCAAATGGAGTTGTTCTCCCACAAGAACCACTCGGCTGATCCTTCTTCAATATGCCCTTCACCAACATGCAGTGTTTCCTTGATTGAATTAGCTCTCACACCAATATTTGTGTCTAGAGCCTTTGCATTGAGGGCTATCTGAAAACGGCTGTGGCGCTGAAGTTGCCTGTGAATGTGGAGTTGGTGGCATGTGAAACCCGCATGTGGAGCATTCGTTTGTGTGGGATGCTCTACCTGGTTCATTCCTAGATAATGCACTCAAAGGGCACTAAGCATAGAGTGTGAAAACTGAGTATCCTTGAGAGCTGCTTGGAAGCCTGATGGTGTGTAAAGTTAGTGAGCCAAATGGAGTTGTTCTCCCACAAGAACCACTCGGCTGATCCTTCTTCAATATGCCCTTCACCAACATGCAGTGTTTCCTTGATTGAATTAGCTCTCACACCAATATTTGCGTCTAGAGCCTTTGCATTGAGGGCTATCTGAAAACGGCTGTGGCGCTGAAGTTGCCTGTGAATGTGGAGTTGGTGGCATGTGAAACCCGCATGTGCAGCATTCGTTTGTGTGGGATGCAGACCAAGCTTCATTTCAGTCCTAGCCATACAAAGGGCACTAAGCATAGAGTGTGAAAACTGAGTTTCCTTGAGAGCTGCTTGGAAGCCTGATGGTGTGTGAAGTTAGTGAGCCAAATGGAGTTGTTCTCCCACAAGAACCACTCGGCTGATCCTTCTTCAATATGCCCTTCACCAACATGCAGTGTTTCCTTGATTGAATTAGCTCTCACACCAATATTTGCGTCTAGAGCCTTTGCATTGAGGGCTATCTGAAAACGGCTGTGGCGCTGAAGTTGCCTGTGAATGTGGAGTTGGTGGCATGTGAAACCCGCATGTGGAGCATTCGTTTGTGTGGGATGCTCTACCAGGTTCATTTCCGTCCTAGCCATACAAAGGGCACTAAGCATAGAGTGTGAAAACTGAGTTTCCTTGAGAGCTGCTTGGAAGCCTGATGGTGTGTGAAGTTAGTGAGCCAAATGGAGTTGTTCTCCCACAAGAACCACTCGGCTGATCCTTCTTCAATATGCCCTTCACCAACATGCAGTGTTTCCTTGATTGAATTAGCTCTCACACCAATATTTGCGTCTAGAGCCTTTGCATTGAGGCCTATCTGAAAATGGCTGTGGCGCTGAAGTTGCCTGTGAATGTGGAGTTGGTGGCATGTGAAACCCCCATGTGGAGCATTCGTTTGTGTGGGATGCTCTACCAGGTTCATTTCAGTCCTAGCCATACAAAGGGCACTAAGCATAGAGTGTGAAAACTGAGTTTCCTTGAGAGCTGCTTGGAAGCCTGATGGTGTGTGAAGTTAGTGAGCCAAATGGAGTTGTTCTCCCACAAGAACCACTCGGCTGATCCTTCTTCAATATGCCCTTCACCAACATGCAGTGTTTCCTTGATTGAATTAGCTCTCACACCAATATTTGCGTGTAGAGCCTTTGCATTGAGGGCTATCTGAAAACGGCTGTGGCGCTGAAGTTGCCTGTGAATGTGGAGTTGGTGGCATGTGAAACCCGCATGTGGAGCATTCGTTTGTGTGGGATGCTCTACCAGGTTCATTTCAGTCCTAGCCATACAAAGGGCACTAAGCATAGAGTGTGAAAACTGAGTTTCCTTGAGAGCTGCTTGGAAGCCTGATGGTGTGTGAAGTTAGTGAGCCAAATGGAGTTGTTCTCCCACAAGAACCACTCGGCTGATCCTTCTTCAATATGCCCTTCACCAACATGCAGTGTTTCCTTGATTGAATTAGCTTTCACACCAATATTTGCGTCTAGTGCCTTTGCATTGAGGGCTATCTGAAAACGGCTGTGGCGCTGAAGTTGCCTGTGAATGTGGAGTTGGTGGCATGTGAAACCCGCATGAGGAGCATTCGTTTGTGTGGGATGCTCTACCAGGTTCATTTCCGTCCTAGCCATACAAAGGGCACTAAGCATAGAGTGTGAAAACTGAGTTTCCTTGAGAGCTGCTTGGAAGCCTGATGGTGTGTGAAGTTAGTGAGCCAAATGGAGTTGTTCTCCCACAAGCACCACTCGGCTGATCCTTCTTCAATATGCCCTTCACCAACATGCAGTGTTTCCTTGATTGAATTAGCTCTCACACCAATATTTGCGTCTAGAGCCTTTGCATTGAGGGCTATCTGAAAACGGCTGTGGCGCTGAAGTTGCCTGTGAATGTGGAGTTGGTGGCATGTGAAACCCGCATGTGGAGCATTCGTTTGTGTGGGATGCTCTACCAGGTTCATTCCTAGATAATGCATTCAAAGGGCACTAAGCATAGAGTGTGAAAACTGAGTTTCCTTGAGAGCTGCTTGGAAGCCTGATGGTGTGTGAAGTTAGTGAGCCAAATGGAGTTGTTCTCCCACAAGAACCACTCTGCTGATCCTCCTTCAATATGCCCTTCACCAACATGCAGTGTTTCCTTGATTGAATTAGCTCTCACACCAATATTTGCGTCTAGAGCCTTTGCATTGAGGGCTATCTGAAAACGGCTGTGGCGCTGAAGTTGCCTGTGAATGTGGAGTTGGTGGCATGTGAAACCCGCATGTGGAGCATTCGTTTGTGTGGGATGCTGACCAAGCTTCATTTCAGTCCTAAGCACACAAAGGGCACTAAGCATAGAGTGTGAAAACTGAGTTTCCTTGAGAGCTGCTTGGAAGCCTGATGGTGTGTGAAGTTAGTGAGCCAAATGGAGTTGTTCTCCCACAAGAACCACTCGGCTGATCCTTCTTCAATATGCCCTTCACCAACATGCAGTGTTTCCTTGATTGAATTAGCTCTCACACCAATATTTGCGTCTAGAGCCTTTGCATTGAGGGCTATCTGAAAACGGCTGTGGCGCTGAAGTTGCCTGTGAATGTGGAGTTGGTGGCATGTGAAACCCGCATGTGGAGCATTCGTTTGTGTGGGATGCTCTACCAGGTTCATTCCTAGATAATGCATTCAAAGGGCACTAAGCATAGAGTGTGAAAACTGAGTTTCCTTGAGAGCTGCTTGGAAGCCTGATGGTGTGTGAAGTTAGTGAGCCAAATGGAGTTGTTCTCCCACAAGAACCACTCGGCTGATCCTTCTTCAATATGCCCTTCACCAACATGCAGTGTTTCCTTGATTGAATTAGCTCTCACACCAATATTTGCGTCTAGAGCCTTTGCATTGAGGGCTATCTGAAAACGGCTGTGGCACTGAAGTTGCCTGTGAATATGGAGTTGGTGGCATGTGAAACCCGCATGTGGAGCATTCGTTTGTGTGGGATGCTCTACCAGGTTCATTTCAGTCCTAGCCATACAAAGGGCACTAAGCATAGAGTGTGAAAACTGAGTTTCCTTGAGAGCTGCTTGGAAGCCTGATGGTGTGTGAAGTTAGTGAGCCAAATGGAGTTGTTCTCCCACAAGAACCACTCGGCTGATCCTTCTTCAATATGCCCTTCACCAACATGCAGTGTTTCCTTGATTGAATTAGCTCTCACACCAATATTTGCGTCTAGAGCCTTTGCATTGAGGGCTATCTGAAAACGGCTGTGGCGCTGAAGTTGCCTGTGAATGTGGAGTTGGTGGCATGTGAAACCCGCATGTGGAGCATTCGTTTGTGTGGGATGCTCTACCAGGTTCATTTCAGTCCTAGCCATACAAAGGGCACTAAGCATAGAGTGTGAAAACTGAGTTTCCTTGAGAGCTGCTTGGAAGCCTGATGGTGTGTGAAGTTAGTGAGCCAAATGGAGTTGTTCTCCCACAAGAACCACTCGGCTGATCCTTCTTCAATATGCCCTTCACCAACATGCAGTGTTTCCTTGATTGAATTAGCTCTCACACAAATATTTGCGTCTAGAGCCTTCGCATTGAGGGCTATCTGAAAACGGCTGTGGCGCTGAAGTTGCCTGTGAATGTGGAGTTGGTGGCATGTGAAACCCGCATGTGGAGCATTCGTTTGTGTGGGATGCTCTACCAGGTTCATTTCCGTCCTAGCCATACAAAGGGCACTAAGCATAGAGTGTGAAAACTGAGTTTCCTTGAGAGCTGCTTGGAAGCCTGATGGTGTGTGAAGTTAGTGAGCCAAATGGAGTTGTTCTCCCACAAGAACCACTCGGCTGATCCTTCTTCAATATGCCCTTCACCAACATGCAGTGTTTCCTTGATTGAATTAGCTCTCACACCAATATTTGCGTGTAGAGCCTTTGCATTGAGGGCTATCTGAAAACGGCTGTGGCGCTGAAGTTGCCTGTGAATGTGGAGTTGGTGGCATGTGAAACCCGCATGTGGAGCATTCGTTTGTGTGGGATGCTCTACCAGGTTCATTCCTAGATAATGCATTCAAAGGGCACTAAGCATAGAGTGTGAAAACTGAGTTTCCTTGCGAGCTGCTTGGAAGCCTGATGGTGTGTGAAGTTAGTGAGCCAAATGGAGTTGTTCTCCCACAAGAACCACTCGGCTGATCCTCCTTCAATATGCCCTTCACCAACATGCAGTGTTTCCTTGATTGAATTAGCTCTCACACCAATATTTGCGTCTAGAGCCTTTGCATTGAGGGCTATCTGAAAACGGCTGTGGCGCTGAAGTTGCCTGTGAATCTGGAGTTTGTGGCATGTGAAACCCGCATGTGGAGCATTCGTTTGTGTGGGATGCTCTACCAGGTTCATTTCAGTCCTAGCCATACAAAGGGCACTAAGCATAGAGTGTGAAAACTGAGTTTCCTTGAGAGCTGCTTGGAAGCCTGATGGTGTGTGAAGTTAGTGAGCCAAATGGAGTTGTTCTCCCACAAGCACCACTCGGCTGATCCTTCTTCAATATGCCCTTCACCAACATGCAGTGTTTCCTTGATTGAATTAGCTCTCACACCAATATTTGCGTCTAGAGCCTTTGCATTGAGGGCTATCTGAAAACGGCTGTGGCGCTGAAGTTGCCTGTGAATGTGGAGTTGGTGGCATGTGAAACCCGCATGAGGAGCATTCGTTTGTGTGGGATGCTCTACCAGGTTCATTTCAGTCCTAGCCATACAAAGGGCACTAAGCATAGAGTGTGAAAACTGAGTTTCCTTGAGAGCTGCTTGGAAGCCTGATGGTGTGTGAAGTTAGTGAGCCAAATGGAGTTGTTCTCCCACAAGCACCACTCGGCTGATCCTTCTTCAATATGCCCTTCACCAACATGCAGTGTTTCCTTGATTGAATTAGCTCTCACACCAATATTTGCGTCTAGAGCCTTTGCATTGAGGGCTATCTGAAAACGGCTGTGGCGCTGAAGTTGCCTGTGAATGTGGAGTTGGTGGCATGTGAAACCCGCATGTGGAGCATTCGTTTGTGTGGGATGCTCTACCAGGTTCATTCCTAGATAATGCATTCAAAGGGCACTAAGCATAGAGTGTGAAAACTGAGTTTCCTTGAGAGCTGCTTGGAAGCCTGATGGTGTGTGAAGTTAGTGAGCCAAATGGAGTTGTTCTCCCACAAGAACCACTCTGCTGATCCTCCTTCAATATGCCCTTCACCAACATGCAGTGTTTCCTTGATTGAATTAGCTCTCACACCAATATTTGCGTCTAGAGCCTTTGCATTGAGGGCTATCTGAAAACGGCTGTGGCGCTGAAGTTGCCTGTGAATGTGGAGTTGGTGGCATGTGAAACCCGCATGTGGAGCATTCGTTTGTGTGGGATGCTGACCAAGCTTCATTTCAGTCCTAAGCACACAAAGGGCACTAAGCATAGAGTGTGAAAACTGAGTTTCCTTGAGAGCTGCTTGGAAGCCTGATGGTGTGTGAAGTTAGTGAGCCAAATGGAGTTGTTCTCCCACAAGAACCACTCGGCTGATCCTTCTTCAATATGCCCTTCACCAACATGCAGTGTTTCCTTGATTGAATTAGCTCTCACACCAATATTTGCGTCTAGAGCCTTTGCATTGAGGGCTATCTGAAAACGGCTGTGGCGCTGAAGTTGCCTGTGAATGTGGAGTTGGTGGCATGTGAAACCCGCATGTGGAGCATTCGTTTGTGTGGGATGCTCTACCAGGTTCATTCCTAGATAATGCATTCAAAGGGCACTAAGCATAGAGTGTGAAAACTGAGTTTCCTTGAGAGCTGCTTGGAAGCCTGATGGTGTGTGAAGTTAGTGAGCCAAATGGAGTTGTTCTCCCACAAGAACCACTCGGCTGATCCTTCTTCAATATGCCCTTCACCAACATGCAGTGTTTCCTTGATTGAATTAGCTCTCACACCAATATTTGCGTCTAGAGCCTTTGCATTGAGGGCTATCTGAAAACGGCTGTGGCACTGAAGTTGCCTGTGAATATGGAGTTGGTGGCATGTGAAACCCGCATGTGGAGCATTCGTTTGTGTGGGATGCTCTACCAGGTTCATTTCAGTCCTAGCCATACAAAGGGCACTAAGCATAGAGTGTGAAAACTGAGTTTCCTTGAGAGCTGCTTGGAAGCCTGATGGTGTGTGAAGTTAGTGAGCCAAATGGAGTTGTTCTCCCACAAGAACCACTCGGCTGATCCTTCTTCAATATGCCCTTCACCAACATGCAGTGTTTCCTTGATTGAATTAGCTCTCACACCAATATTTGCGTCTAGAGCCTTTGCATTGAGGGCTATCTGAAAACGGCTGTGGCGCTGAAGTTGCCTGTGAATGTGGAGTTGGTGGCATGTGAAACCCGCATGTGGAGCATTCGTTTGTGTGGGATGCTCTACCAGGTTCATTTCCGTCCTAGCCATACAAAGGGCACTAAGCATAGAGTGTGAAAACTGAGTTTCCTTGAGAGCTGCTTGGAAGCCTGATGGTGTGTGAAGTTAGTGAGCCAAATGGAGTTGTTCTCCCACAAGAACCACTCGGCTGATCCTTCTTCAATATGCCCTTCACCAACATGCAGTGTTTCCTTGATTGAATTAGCTCTCACACCAATATTTGCGTCTAGAGCCTTTGCATTGAGGGCTATCTGAAAACGGCTGTGGCGCTGAAGTTGCCTGTGAATGTGGAGTTGGTGGCATGTGAAACCCGCATGTGGAGCATTCGTTTGTGTGGGATGCTCTACCAGGTTCATTTCCGTCCTAGCCATACAAAGGGCACTAAGCATAGAGTGTGAAAACTGAGTTTCCTTGAGAGCTGCTTGGAAGCCTGATGGTGTGTGAAGTTAGTGAGCCAAATGGAGTTGTTCTCCCACAAGCACCACTCGGCTGATCCTTCTTCAATATGCCCTTCACCAACATGCAGTGTTTCCTTGATTGAATTAGCTCTCACACCAATATTTGCGTCTAGAGCCTTTGCATTGAGGGCTATCTGAAAACGGCTGTGGCGCTGAAGTTGCCTGTGAATGTGGAGTTGGTGGCATGTGAAACCCGCATGTGGAGCATTCGTTTGTGTGGGATGCTCTACCAGGTTCATTCCTAGATAATGCATTCAAAGGGCACTAAGCATAGAGTGTGAAAACTGAGTTTCCTTGCGAGCTGCTTGGAAGCCTGATGGTGTGTGAAGTTAGTGAGCCAAATGGAGTTGTTCTCCCACAAGAACCAATCTGCTGATCCTCCTTCAATATGCCCTTCACCAACATGCAGTGTTTCCTTGATTGAATTAGCTCTCACACCAATATTTGCGTCTAGAGCCTTTGCATTGAGGGCTATCTGAAAACGGCTGTGGCGCTGAAGTTGCCTGTGAATCTGGAGTTGGTGGCATGTGAAACCCGCATGTGGAGCATTCGTTTGTGTGGGATGCTCTACCAGGTTCATTTCAGTCCTAGCCATACAAAGGGCACTAAGCATAGAGTGTGAAAACTGAGTTTCCTTGAGAGCTGCTTGAAAGCCTGATGGTGTGTGAAGTTAGTGAGCCAAATGGAGTTGTTCTCCCACAAGCACCACTCGGCTGATCCTTCTTCAATATGCCCTTCACCAACATGCAGTGTTTCCTTGATTGAATTAGCTCTCACACCAATATTTGCGTCTAGAGCCTTTGCATTGAGGGCTATCTGAAAACGGCTGTGGCGCTGAAGTTGCCTGTGAATGTGGAGTTGGTGGCATGTGAAACCCGCATGTGGAGCATTCGTTTGTGTGGGATGCTCTACCAGGTTCATTTCAGTCCTAGCCATACAAAGGGCACTAAGCATAGAGTGTGAAAACTGAGTTTCCTTGAGAGCTGCTTGGAAGCCTGATGGTGTGTGAAGTTAGTGAGCCAAATGGAGTTGTTCTCCCACAAGAACCACTCGGCTGATCCTTCTTCAATATGCCCTTCACCAACATGCAGTGTTTCCTTGATTGAATTAGCTCTCACACCAATATTTGCGTCTAGAGCCTTTGCATTGAGGGCTATCTGAAAACGGCTGTAGCGCTGAAGTTGCCTGTGAATGTGGAGTTGGTGGCATGTGAAACCTGCATGTGGAGCATTCGTTTGTGTGGGATGCTCTACCTGGTTCATTCCTAGATAATGCACTCAAAGGGCACTAAGCATAGAGTGTGAAAACTGAGTATCCTTGAGAGCTGCTTGGAAGCCTGATGGTGTGTGAAGTTAGTGAGCCAAATGGAGTTGTTCTCCCACAAGAACCACTCGACTGATCCTTCTTCAATATGCCCTTCACCAACATGCAGTGTTTCCTTGATTGAATTAGCTCTCACACCAATATTTGTGTCTAGAGCCTTTGCATTGAGGGCTATCTGAAAACGGCTGTGGCGCTGAAGTTGCCTGTGAATGTGGAGTTGGTGGCATGTGAAACCCGCATGTGGAGCATTCGTTTGTGTGGGATGCAGACCAAGCTTCATTTCAGTCCTAGCCATACAAAGGGCACTAAGCATAGAGTGTGAAAACTGAGTTTCCTTGAGAGCTGCTTGGAAGCCTGATGGTGTGTGAAGTTAGTGAGCCAAATGGAGTTGTTCTCCCACAAGAACCACTCGGCTGATCCTTCTTCAATATGCCCTTCACCAACATGCAGTGTTTCCTTGATTGAATTAGCTCTCACACTAATATTTGCGTCTAGAGCCTTTGCATTGAGGGCTATCTGAAAACGGCTGTGGCGCTGAAGTTGCCTGTGAATGTGGAGTTGGTGGCATGTGAAACCCGCATGTGCAGCATTCGTTTGTGTGGGATGCTCTACCAGGTTCATTTCCGTCCTAGCCATACAAAGGGCACTAAGCATAGAGTGTGAAAACTGAGTTTCCTTGAGAGCTGCTTGGAAGCCTGATGGTGTGTGAAGTTAGTGAGCCAAATGGAGTTGTTCTCCCACAAGAACCACTCGGCTGATCCTTCTTCAATATGCCCTTCACCAACATGCAGTGTTTCCTTGATTGAATTAACTCTCACACCAATATTTGCGTCTAGAGCCTTTGCATTGAGGGCTATCTGAAAACGGCTGTGGCGCTGAAGTTGCCTGTGAATGTGGAGTTGGTGGCATGTGAAACCCGCATGTGCAGCATTCGTTTGTGTGGGATGCTCTACCAGGTTCATTCCTAGATAATGCACTCAAAGGGCACTAAGCATAGAGTGTGAAAACTGAGTTTCCTTGAGAGCTGCTTGGAAGCCTGATGGTGTGTGAAGTAGGTGAGCCAAATGGAGTTGTTCTCCCACAAGAACCACTCGGCTGATCCTTCTTCAATATGCCCTTCACCAACATGCAGTGTTTCCTTGATTGAATTAGCTCTCACACCAATATTTGCGTCTAGAGCCTTTGCATTGAGGGCTATCTGAAAAAGGCTGTGGCGCTGAAGTTCCCTGTGAATATGGAGTTGGTGGCATGTGAAACCCGCATGTGCAGCATTCGTTTGTGTGGGATGCTCTACCAGGTTCATTTCAGTCCTAGCCATATAAAGGGCACTAAGCATAGAGTGTGAAAACTGAGTTTCCTTGACAGCTGCTTGGAAGCCTGATGGTGTGTGAAGTTAGTGAGCCAAATGGAGTTGTTCTCCCACAAGAACCACTCGGCTGATCCTTCTTCAATATGCCCTTCACCAACATGCAGTGTTTCCTTGATTGAATTAGCTCTCACACCAATATTTGCGTCTAGAGCCTTTGCATTGAGGGCTATCTGAAAAAGGCTGTGGCGCTGAAGTTGCCTGTGAATATGGAGTTGGTGGCATGTGAAACCCGCATGTGGAGCATTCGTTTGTGTGGGATGCTCTACCAGGTTCATTTCAGTCCTAGCCATACAAAGGGCACTAAGCATAGAGTGTGAAAACTGAGTTTCATTGAGAACTGCTTGGAAGCCTGATGGTGTGTGAAGTTAGTGAGCCAAATGGAGTTGTTCTCCCACAAGAACCACTCGGCTGATCCTTCTTCAATATGCCCTTCACCAACATGCAGTGTTTCCTTAATTGAATTAGCTCTCACACCAATATTTGCGTCTAGAGCCTTTGCATTGAGGGCTATCTGAAAATGGCTGTGGCTCTGAAGTTGCCTGTGAATGTGGAGTTGGTGGCATGTGAAACCCGCATGTGGAGCATTCGTTTGTGTGGGATGCTCTACCAGGTTCATTCCTAGATAATGCACTCAAAGGGCACTAAGCATAGAGTGTGAAAACTGAGTTTCCTTGAGAGCTGCTTGGAAGCCTGATGGTGTGTGAAGTTAGTGAGCCAAATGGAGTTGTTCTCCCACAAGAACCACTCGGCTGATCCTTCTTCAATATGCCCTTCACCAACATGCAGTGTTTCCTTGATTGAATTAGCTCTCACACCAATATTTGTGTCTAGAGCCTTTGCATTGAGGGCTATCTGAAAACGGCTGTGGCGCTGAAGTTGCCTGTGAATGTGGAGTTGGTGGCATGTGAAACCCGCATGTGGAGCATTCGTTTGTGTGGGATGCTCTACCAGGTTCATTTCAGTCCTAGCCATACAAAGGGCACTAAGCATAGAGTGTGAAAACTGAGTTTCCTTGAGAGCTGCTTGGAAGCCTGATGGTGTGTGAAGTTAGTGAGCCAAATGGAGTTGTTCTCCCACAAGAACCACTCGGCTGATCCTTCTTCAATATGCCCTTCACCAACATGCAGTGTTTCCTTGATTGAAGCAGCTCTCACACCAATATTTGCGTCTAGAGCCTTTGCATTGAGGTCTATCTGAAACGGCTGTGGCGCTGAAGTTGCCTGTGAATGTGGAGTTGGTGGCATGTGAAACCCGCATGTGGAGCATTCGTTTGTGTGGGATGCTCTACCAGGTTCATTTCCGTCCTAGCCATACAAAGGGCACTAAGCATAGAGTGTGAAAACTGAGTTTCCTTGCGAGCTGCTTGGAAGCCTGATGGTGTGTGAAGTTAGTGAGCCAAATGGAGTTGTTCTCCCACAAGAACCACTCGGCTGATCCTTCTTCAATATGCCCTTCACCAACATGCAGTGTTTCCTTGATTGAATTAGCTCTCACACCAATATTTGCGTCTAGAGCCTTTGCATTGAGGGCTATCTGAAAACGGCTGTGGCGCTGAAGTTGCCTGTGAATATGGAGTTGGTGGCATGTGAAACCCGCATGTGGAGCATTCGTTTGTGTGGGATGCTCTACCAGGTTCATTTCAGTCCTAGCCATACAAAGGGCACTAAGCATAGAGTGTGAAAACTGAGTTTCCTTGAGAGCTGCTTGGAAGCCTGATGGTGTGTGAAGTTAGTGAGCCAAATGGAGTTGTTCTCACACAAGAACCACTCGGCTGATCCTTCTTCAATATGCCCTTCACCAACATGCAGTGTTTCCTTGATTGAATTAGCTCTCACACCAATATTTGCGTCTAGAGCCTTTGCATTGAGGGCTATCTGAAAACGGCTGTGGCGCTGAAGTTGCCTGTGAATGTGAAGTTGGTGGCATGTGAAACCCGCATGTGGAGCATTCGTTTGTGTGGGATGCTCTACCAGGTTCATTCCTAGATAATGCACTCAAAGGGCACTAAGCATAGAGTGTGAAAACTGAGTTTCCTTGAGAGCTGCTTGGAAGCCTGATGGTGTGTGAAGTTAGTGAGCCAAATGGAGTTGTTCTCCCACAAGAACCACTCGGCTGATCCTTCTTCAATATGCCCTTCACCAACATGCAGTGTTTCCTTGATTGAATTAGCTCTCACACCAATATTTGTGTCTAGAGCCTTTGCATTGAGGGCTATCTGAAAACGGCTGTGGCGCTGAAGTTGCCTGTGAATGTGGAGTTGGTGGCATGTGAAACCCGCATGTGGAGCATTCGTTTGTGTGGGATGCTCTACCAGGTTCATTTCAGTCCTAGCCATACAAAGGGCACTAAGCATAGAGTGTGAAAACTGAGTTTCCTTGAGAGCTGCTTGGAAGCCTGATGGTGTGTGAAGTTAGTGAGCCAAATGGAGTTGTTCTCCCACAAGAACCACTCGGCTGATCCTTCTTCAATATGCCCTTCACCAACATGCAGTGTTTCCTTGATTGAATTAGCTCTCACACCAATATTTGCGTCTAGAGCCTTTGCATTGAGGTCTATCTGAAACGGCTGTGGCGCTGAAGTTGCCTGTGAATGTGGAGTTGGTGGCATGTGAAACCCGCATGTGGAGCATTCGTTTGTGTGGGATGCTCTACCAGGTTCATTTCCGTCCTAGCCATACAAAGGGCACTAAGCATAGAGTGTGAAAACTGAGTTTCCTTGAGAGCTGCTTGGAAGCCTGATGGTGTGTGAAGTTAGTGAGCCAAATGGAGTTGTTCTCCCACAAGAACCACTCGGCTGATCCTTCTTCAATATGCCCTTCACCAACATGCAGTGTTTCCTTGATTGAATTAGCTCTCACACCAATATTTGCGTCTAGAGCCTTTGCATTGAGGGCTATCTGAAAACGGCTGTGGCGCTGAAGTTGCCTGTGAATGTGAATTTGGTGGCATGTGAAACCCGCATGTGGAGCATTCGTTTGTGTGGGATGCTCTACCAGGTTCATTTCAGTCCTAGCCATACAAAGGGCACTAAGCATAGAGTGTGAAAACTGAGTTTCCTTGAGAGCTGCTTGGAAGCCTGATGGTGTGTGAAGTTAGTGAGCCAAATGGAGTTGTTCTCCCACAAGAACCACTCGGCTGATCCTTCTTCAATATGCCCTTCACCAACATGCAGTGTTTCCTTGATTGAATTAGCTCTCACACCAATATTTGCGTCTAGAGCCTTTGCATTGAGGGCTATCTGAAAACGGCTGTGGCGCTGAAGTTGCCTGTGAATGTGGAGTTTGTGGCATGTGAAACCCGCATGTGGAGCATTCGTTTGTGTGGGATGCTCTACCAGGTTCATTTCAGTCCTAGCCATACAAAGGGCACTAAGCATAGAGTGTGAAAACTGAGTTTCCTTGCGAGCTGCTTGGAAGCCTGATGGTGTGTGAAGTTAGTGAGCCAAATGGAGTTGTTCTCCCACAAGAACCACTCGGCTGATCCTTCTTCAATATGCCCTTCACCAACATGCAGTGTTTCCTTGATTGAATTAGCTCTCACACCAATATTTGCGTCTAGAGCCTTTGCATTGAGGGCTATCTGAAAAAGGCTGTGGCGCTGAAGTTGCCTGTGAATATGGAGTTGGTGGCATGTGAAACCCGCATGTGGAGCATTCGTTTGTGTGGGATGCTCTACCAGGTTCATTTCAGTCCTAGCCATACAAAGGGCACTAAGCATAGAGTGTGAAAACTGAGTTTCATTGAGAACTGCTTGGAAGCCTGATGGTGTGTGAAGTTAGTGAGCCAAATGGAGTTGTTCTCCCACAAGAACCACTCGGCTGATCCTTCTTCAATATGCCCTTCACCAACATGCAGTGTTTCCTTAATTGAATTAGCTCTCACACCAATATTTGCGTCTAGAGCCTTTGCATTGAGGGCTATCTGAAAATGGCTGTGGCGCTGAAGTTGCCTGTGAATGTGGAGTTGGTGGCATGTGAAACCCGCATGTGGAGCATTCGTTTGTGTGGGATGCTCTACCAGGTTCATTTCAGTCCTAGCCATACAAAGGGCACTAAGCATAGAGTGTGAAAACTGAGTTTCCTTGAGAGCTGCTTGGAAGCCTGATGGTGTGTGAAGTTAGTGAGCCAAATGGAGTTGTTCTCCCACAAGAACCACTCGGCTGATCCTTCTTCAATATGCCCTTCACCAACATGCAGTGTTTCCTTGATTGAATTAGCTCTCACACCAATATTTGCGTCTAGAGCCTTTGCATTGAGGGCTATCTGAAAAAGGCTGTGGCGCTGAAGTTGCCTGTGAATATGGAGTTGGTGGCATGTGAAACCCGCATGTGGAGCATTCGTTTGTGTGGGATGCTCTACCAGGTTCATTTCAGTCCTAGCCATACAAAGGGCACTAAGCATAGAGTGTGAAAACTGAGTTTCATTGAGAACTGCTTGGAAGCCTGATGGTGTGTGAAGTTAGTGAGCCAAATGGAGTTGTTCTCCCACAAGAACCACTCGGCTGATCCTTCTTCAATATGCCCTTCACCAACATGCAGTGTTTCCTTAATTGAATTAGCTCTCACACCAATATTTGCGTCTAGAGCCTTTGCATTGAGGGCTATCTGAAAATGGCTGTGGCGCTGAAGTTGCCTGTGAATGTGGAGTTGGTGGCATGTGAAACCCGCATGTGGAGCATTCGTTTGTGTGGGATGCTCTACCAGGTTCATTCCTAGATAATGCACTCAAAGGGCACTAAGCATAGAGTGTGAAAACTGAGTTTCCTTGAGAGCTGCTTGGAAGCCTGATGGTGTGTGAAGTTAGTGAGCCAAATGGAGTTGTTCTCCCACAAGAACCACTCGGCTGATCCTTCTTCAATATGCCCTTCACCAACATGCAGTGTTTCCTTGATTGAATTAGCTCTCACACCAATATTTGTGTCTAGAGCCTTTGCATTGAGGGCTATCTGAAAACGGCTGTGGCGCTGAAGTTGCCTGTGAATGTGGAGTTGGTGGCATGTGAAACCCGCATGTGGAGCATTCGTTTGTGTGGGATGCTCTACCAGGTTCATTTCAGTCCTAGCCATACAAAGGGCACTAAGCATAGAGTGTGAAAACTGAGTTTCCTTGAGAGCTGCTTGGAAGCCTGATGGTGTGTGAAGTTAGTGAGCCAAATGGAGTTGTTCTCCCACAAGAACCACTCGGCTGATCCTTCTTCAATATGCCCTTCACCAACATGCAGTGTTTCCTTGATTGAATTAGCTCTCACACCAATATTTGCGTCTAGAGCCTTTGCATTGAGGGCTATCTGAAAACGGCTGTGGCGCTGAAGTTGCCTGTGAATGTGGAGTTGGTGGCATGTGAAACCCGCATGTGGAGCATTCGTTTGTGTGGGATGCTCTACCAGGTTCATTTCCGTCCTAGCCATACAAAGGGCACTAAGCATAGAGTGTGAAAACTGAGTTTCCTTGAGAGCTGCTTGGAAGCCTGATGGTGTGTGAAGTTAGTGAGCCAAATGGAGTTGTTCTCCCACAAGAACCACTCGGCTGATCCTTCTTCAATATGCCCTTCACCACCATGCAGTGTTTCCTTGATTGAATTAGCTCTCACACCAATATTTGCGTCTAGAGCCTTTGCATTGAGGGCTATCTGAAAACGGCTGTGGCGCTGAAGTTGCCTGTGAATATGGAGTTGGTGGCATGTGAAACCCGCATGTGGAGCATTCGTTTGTGTGGGATGCTCTACCAGGTTCATTTCAGTCCTAGCCATACAAAGGGCACTAAGCATAGAGTGTGAAAACTGAGTTTCCTTGAGAGCTGCTTGGAAGCCTGATGGTGTGTGAAGTTAGTGAGCCAAATGGAGTTGTTCTCCCACAAGAACCACTCGGCTGATCCTTCTTCAATATGCCCTTCACCAACATGCAGTGTTTCCTTGATTGAATTAGCTCTCACACCAATATTTGCGTCTAGAGCCTTTGCATTGAGGGCTATCTGAAAACGGCTGTGGCGCTGAAGTTGCCTGTGAATGTGAAGTTGGTGGCATGTGAAACCCGCATGTGGAGCATTCGTTTGTGTGGGATGCTCTACCAGGTTCATTTCAGTCCTAGCCATACAAAGGGCACTAAGCATAGAGTGTGAAAACTGAGTTTCCTTGCGAGCTGCTTGGAAGCCTGATGGTGTGTGAAGTTAGTGAGCCAAATGGAGTTGTTCTCCCACAAGAACCACTCGGCTGATCCTTCTTCAATATGCCCTTCACCAACATGCAGTGTTTCCTTGATTGAATTAGCTCTCACACCAATATTTGCGTCTAGAGCCTTTGCATTGAGGGCTATCTGAAAACGGCTGTGGCGCTGAAGTTGCCTGTGAATGTGGAGTTGGTGGCATGTGAAACCCGCATGTGGAGCATTCGTTTGTGTGGGATGCTGACCAAGCTTCATTTCAGACCTAAGCACACAAAGAGCACTAAGCATAGAGTGTGAAAACTGAGTTTCCTTGAGAGCTGCTTGGAAGCCTGATGGTGTGTGAAGTTAGTGAGCCAAATGGAGTTGTTCTCCCACAAGAACCACTCGGCTGATCCTTCTTCAATATGCCCTTCACCAACATGCAGTGTTTCCTTGATTGAATTAGCTCTCACACCAATATTTGTGTCTAGAGCCTTTGCATTGAGGGCTATCTGAAAACGGCTGTGGCGCTGAAGTTGCCTGTGAATGTGGAGTTGGTGGCATGTGAAACCCGCATGTGGAGCATTCGTTTGTGTGGGATGCTCTACCAGGTTCATTTCAGTCCTAGCCATACAAAGGGCACTAAGCATAGAGTGTGAAAACTGAGTTTCCTTGAGAGCTGCTTGGAAGCCTGATGGTGTGTGAAGTTAGTGAGCCAAATGGAGTTGTTCTCCCACAAGAACCACTCGGCTGATCCTTCTTCAATATGCCCTTCACCAACATGCAGTGTTTCCTTGATTGAATTAGCTCTCACACCAATATTTGTGTCTAGAGCCTTTGCATTGAGGGCTATCTGAAAACGGCTGTGGCGCTGAAGTTGCCTGTGAATGTGGAGTTGGTGGCATGTGAAACCCGCATGTGGAGCATTCGTTTGTGTGGGATGCTCTACCAGGTTCATTTCAGTCCTAGCCATACAAAGGGCACTAAGCATAGAGTGTGAAAACTGAGTTTCCTTGAGAGCTGCTTGGAAGCCTGATGGTGTGTGAAGTTAGTGAGCCAAATGGAGTTGTTCTCCCACAAGAACCACTCGGCTGATCCTTCTTCAATATGCCCTTCACCAACATGCAGTGTTTCCTTGATTGAATTAGCTCTCACACCAATATTTGCGTCTAGAGCCTTTGCATTGAGGGCTATCTGAAAACGGCTGTGGCGCTGAAGTTGCCTGTGAATGTGAATTTGGTGGCATGTGAAACCCGCATGTGGAGCATTCGTTTGTGTGGGATGCTCTACCAGGTTCATTTCAGTCCTAGCCATACAAAGGGCACTAAGCATAGAGTGTGAAAACTGAGTTTCCTTGAGAGCTGCTTGGAAGCCTGATGGTGTGTGAAGTTAGTGAGCCAAATGGAGTTGTTCTCCCACAAGAACCACTCGGCTGATCCTTCTTCAATATGCCCTTCACCAACATGCAGTGTTTCCTTGATTGAATTAGCTCTCACACCAATATTTGCGTCTAGAGCCTTTGCATTGAGGGCTATCTGAAAACGGCTGTGGCGCTGAAGTTGCCTGTGAATGTGGAGTTTGTGGCATGTGAAACCCGCATGTGGAGCATTCGTTTGTGTGGGATGCTCTACCAGGTTCATTTCAGTCCTAGCCATACAAAGGGCACTAAGCATAGAGTGTGAAAACTGAGTTTCCTTGCGAGCTGCTTGGAAGCCTGATGGTGTGTGAAGTTAGTGAGCCAAATGGAGTTGTTCTCACACAAGAACCACTCGGCTGATCCTTCTTCAATATGCCCTTCACCAACATGCAGTGTTTCCTTGATTGAATTAGCTCTCACACCAATATTTGCGTCTAGAGCCTTTGCATTGAGGGCTATCTGAAAAAGGCTGTGGCGCTGAAGTTGCCTGTGAATATGGAGTTGGTGGCATGTGAAACCCGCATGTGGAGCATTCGTTTGTGTGGGATGCTCTACCAGGTTCATTTCAGTCCTAGCCATACAAAGGGCACTAAGCATAGAGTGTGAAAACTGAGTTTCATTGAGAACTGCTTGGAAGCCTGATGGTGTGTGAAGTTAGTGAGCCAAATGGAGTTGTTCTCCCACAAGAACCACTCGGCTGATCCTTCTTCAATATGCCCTTCACCAACATGCAGTGTTTCCTTAATTGAATTAGCTCTCACACCAATATTTGCGTCTAGAGCCTTTGCATTGAGGGCTATCTGAAAATGGCTGTGGCGCTGAAGTTGCCTGTGAATGTGGAGTTGGTGGCATGTGAAACCCGCATGTGGAGCATTCGTTTGTGTGGGATGCTCTACCAGGTTCATTCCTAGATAATGCACTCAAAGGGCACTAAGCATAGAGTGTGAAAACTGAGTTTCCTTGAGAGCTGCTTGGAAGCCTGATGGTGTGTGAAGTTAGTGAGCCAAATGGAGTTGTTCTCCCACAAGAACCACTCGGCTGATCCTTCTTCAATATGCCCTTCACCAACATGCAGTGTTTCCTTGATTGAATTAGCTCTCACACCAATATTTGTGTCTAGAGCCTTTGCATTGAGGGCTATCTGAAAACGGCTGTGGCGCTGAAGTTGCCTGTGAATGTGGAGTTGGTGGCATGTGAAACCCGCATGTGGAGCATTCGTTTGTGTGGGATGCTCTACCAGGTTCATTTCAGTCCTAGCCATACAAAGGGCACTAAGCATAGAGTGTGAAAACTGAGTTTCCTTGCGAGCTGCTTGGAAGCCTGATGGTGTGTGAAGTTAGTGAGCCAAATGGAGTTGTTCTCCCACAAGAACCACTCGGCTGATCCTTCTTCAATATGCCCTTCACCAACATGCAGTGTTTCCTTGATTGAATTAGCTCTCACACCAATATTTGCGTCTAGAGCCTTTGCATTGAGGGCTATCTGAAAAAGGCTGTGGCGCTGAAGTTGCCTGTGAATATGGAGTTGGTGGCATGTGAAACCCGCATGTGGAGCATTCGTTTGTGTGGGATGCTCTACCAGGTTCATTTCAGTCCTAGCCATACAAAGGGCACTAAGCATAGAGTGTGAAAACTGAGTTTCATTGAGAACTGCTTGGAAGCCTGATGGTGTGTGAAGTTAGTGAGCCAAATGGAGTTGTTCTCCCACAAGAACCACTCGGCTGATCCTTCTTCAATATGCCCTTCACCAACATGCAGTGTTTCCTTAATTGAATTAGCTCTCACACCAATATTTGCGTCTAGAGCCTTTGCATTGAGGGCTATCTGAAAATGGCTGTGGCGCTGAAGTTGCCTGTGAATGTGGAGTTGGTGGCATGTGAAACCCGCATGTGGAGCATTCGTTTGTGTGGGATGCTCTACCAGGTTCATTCCTAGATAATGCACTCAAAGGGCACTAAGCATAGAGTGTGAAAACTGAGTTTCCTTGAGAGCTGCTTGGAAGCCTGATGGTGTGTGAAGTTAGTGAGCCAAATGGAGTTGTTCTCCCACAAGAACCACTCGGCTGATCCTTCTTCAATATGCCCTTCACCAACATGCAGTGTTTCCTTGATTGAATTAGCTCTCACACCAATATTTGTGTCTAGAGCCTTTGCATTGAGGGCTATCTGAAAACGGCTGTGGCGCTGAAGTTGCCTGTGAATGTGGAGTTGGTGGCATGTGAAACCCGCATGTGGAGCATTCGTTTGTGTGGGATGCTCTACCAGGTTCATTTCAGTCCTAGCCATACAAAGGGCACTAAGCATAGAGTGTGAAAACTGAGTTTCCTTGAGAGCTGCTTGGAAGCCTGATGGTGTGTGAAGTTAGTGAGCCAAATGGAGTTGTTCTCCCACAAGAACCACTCGGCTGATCCTTCTTCAATATGCCCTTCACCAACATGCAGTGTTTCCTTGATTGAATTAGCTCTCACACCAATATTTGCGTCTAGAGCCTTTGCATTGAGGGCTATCTGAAAACGGCTGTGGCGCTGAAGTTGCCTGTGAATGTGGAGTTGGTGGCATGTGAAACCCGCATGTGGAGCATTCGTTTGTGTGGGATGCTCTACCAGGTTCATTTCCGTCCTAGCCATACAAAGGGCACTAAGCATAGAGTGTGAAAACTGAGTTTCCTTGAGAGCTGCTTGGAAGCCTGATGGTGTGTGAAGTTAGTGAGCCAAATGGAGTTGTTCTCCCACAAGAACCACTCGGCTGATCCTTCTTCAATATGCCCTTCACCAACATGCAGTGTTTCCTTGATTGAATTAGCTCTCACACCAATATTTGCGTCTAGAGCCTTTGCATTGAGGGCTATCTGAAAACGGCTGTGGCGCTGAAGTTGCCTGTGAATGTGGAGTTGGTGGCATGTGAAACCCGCATGTGGAGCATTCGTTTGTGTGGGATGCTCTACCAGGTTCATTTCAGTCCTAGCCATACAAAGGGCACTAAGCATAGAGTGTGAAAACTGAGTTTCCTTGCGAGCTGCTTGGAAGCCTGATGGTGTGTGAAGTTAGTGAGCCAAATGGAGTTGTTCTCCCACAAGAACCACTCGGCTGATCCTTCTTCAATATGCCCTTCACCAACATGCAGTGTTTCCTTGATTGAATTAGCTCTCACACCAATATTTGCGTCTAGAGCCTTTGCATTGAGGGCTATCTGAAAACGGCTGTGGCGCTGAAGTTGCCTGTGAATGTGGAGTTGGTGGCATGTGAAACCCGCATGTGGAGCATTCGTTTGTGTGGGATGCTGACCAAGCTTCATTTCAGACCTAAGCACACAAAGAGCACTAAGCATAGAGTGTGAAAACTGAGTTTCCTTGAGAGCTGCTTGGAAGCCTGATGGTGTGTGAAGTTAGTGAGCCAAATGGAGTTGTTCTCCCACAAGAACCACTCGGCTGATCCTTCTTCAATATGCCCTTCACCAACATGCAGTGTTTCCTTGATTGAATTAGCTCTCACACCAATATTTGCGTCTAGAGCCTTTGCATTGAGGGCTATCTGAAAACGGCTGTGGCGCTGAAGTTGCCTGTGAATGTGGAGTTGGTGGCATGTGAAACCCGCATGTGGAGCATTCGTTTGTGTGGGATGCTCTACCAGGTTCATTTCAGTCCTAGCCATACAAAGGGCACTAAGCATAGAGTGTGAAAACTGAGTTTCCTTGAGAGCTGCTTGGAAGCCTGATGGTGTGTGACGTTAGTGAGCCAAATGGAGTTGTTCTCCCACAAGAACCACTCGGCTGATCCTTCTTCAATATGCCCTTCACCAACATGCAGTGTTTCCTTGATTGAATTAGCTCTCACACCAATATTTGCGTCTAGAGCCTTTGCATTGAGGGCTATCTGAAAACGGCTGTGGCGCTGAAGTTGCCTGTGAATGTGGAGTTGGTGGCATGTGAAACCCGCATGTGGAGCATTCGTTTGTGTGGGATGCTCTACCAGGTTCATTTCAGTCCTAGCCATACAAAGGGCACTAAGCATAGAGTGTGAAAACTGAGTTTCCTTGAGAGCTGCTTGGAAGCCTGATGGTGTGTGAAGTTAGTGAGCCAAATGGAGTTGTTCTCCCACAAGAACAACTCGGCTGATCCTTCTTCAATATGCCCTTCACCAACATGCAGTGTTTCCTTGATTGAATTAGCTCTCACACCAATATTTGCGTCTAGAGCCTTTGCATTGAGGGCTATCTGAAAATGGCTGTGGCGCTGAAGTTGCCTGTGAATGTGGAGTTGGTGGCATGTGAAACCCGCATGTGCAGCATTCGTTTGTGTGGGATGCTCTACCAGGTTCATTTCCGTCCTAGCCATACAAAGGGCACTAAGCATAGAGTGTGAAAACTGAGTTTCCTTGAGAGCTGCTTGGAAGCCTGATGGTGTGTGAAGTTAGTGAGCCAAATGGAGTTGTTCTCCCACAAGAACCACTCGGCTGATCCTTCTTCAATATGCCCTTCACCAACATGCAGTGTTTCCTTGATTGAATTAGCTCTCACACCAATATTTGCGTCTAGAGCCTTTGCATTGAGGGCTATCTGAAAACGGCTGTGGCGCTGAAGTTGCCTGTGAATGTGGAGTTGGTGGCATGTGAAACCCGCATGTGCAGCATTCGTTTGTGTGGGATGCTCTACCAGGTTCATTCCTAGATAATGCACTCAAAGGGCACTAAGCATAGAGTGTGAAAACTGAGTTTCCTTGAGAGCTGCTTGGAAGCCTGAGGGTGTGTGAAGTAGGTGAGCCAAATGGAGTTGTTCTCCCACAAGAACCACTCGGCTGATCCTTCTTCAATATGCCCTTCACCAACATGCAGTGTTTCCTTGATTGAATTAGCTCTCACACCAATATTTGCGTCTAGAGCCTTTGCATTGAGGGCTATCTGAAAAAGGCTGTGGCGCTGAAGTTCCCTGTGAATATGGAGTTGGTGGCATGTGAAACCCGCATGTGCAGCATTCGTTTGTGTGGGATGCTCTACCAGGTTCATTTCAGTCCTAGCCATACAAAGGGCACTAAGCATAGAGTGTGAAAACTGAGTTTCCTTGAGAGCTGCTTGGAAGCCTGATGGTGTGTGAAGTTAGTGAGCCAAATGGAGTTGTTCTCCCACAAGAACCACTCGGCTGATCCTTCTTCAATATGCCCTTCACCAACATGCAGTGTTTCCTTGATTGAATTAGCTCTCACACCAATATTTGCGTCTAGAGCCTTTGCATTGAGGTCTATCTGAAACGGCTGTGGCGCTGAAGTTGCCTGTGAATGTGGAGTTGGTGGCATGTGAAACCCGCATGTGGAGCATTCGTTTGTGTGGGATGCTCTACCAGGTTCATTTCCGTCCTAGCCATACAAAGGGCACTAAGCATAGAGTGTGAAAACTGAGTTTCCTTGAGAGCTGCTTGGAAGCCTGATGGTGTGTGAAGTTAGTGAGCCAAATGGAGTTGTTCTCCCACAAGAACCACTCGGCTGATCCTTCTTCAATATGCCCTTCACCAACATGCAGTGTTTCCTTGATTGAATTAGCTCTCACACCAATATTTGTGTCTAGAGCCTTTGCATTGAGGGCTATCTGAAAACGGCTGTGGCGCTGAAGTTGCCTGTGAATGTGGAGTTGGTGGCATGTGAAACCCGCATGTGGAGCATTCGTTTGTGTAGGATGCTCTACCAGGTTCATTTCAGTCCTAGCCATACAAAGGGCACTAAGCATAGAGTGTGAAAACTGAGTTTCCTTGAGAGCTGCTTGGAAGCCTGATGGTGTGTGAAGTTAGTGAGCCAAATGGAGTTGTTCTCCCACAAGAACCACTCGGCTGATCCTTCTTCAATATGCCCTTCACCAACATGCAGTGTTTCCTTGATTGAATTAGCTCTCACACCAATATTTGCGTCTAGAGCCTTTGCATTGAGGGCTATCTGAAACGGCTGTGATGCTGAAGTTGCCTGTGAATGTGGAGTTGGTGGCATGTGAAACCCGCATGTGGAGCATTCGTTTGTGTGGGATGCTCTACCAGGTTCATTTCCGTCCTAGCCATACAAAGGGCACTAAGCATAGAGTGTGAAAACTGAGTTTCCTTGAGAGCTGCTTGGAAGCCTGATGGTGTGTGAAGTTAGTGAGCCAAATGGAGTTGTTCTCCCACAAGAACCACTCGGCTGATCCTTCTTCAATATGCCCTTCACCAACATGCAGTGTTTCCTTGATTGAATTAGCTCTCACACCAATATTTGCGTCTAGAGCCTTTGCATTGAGGGCTATCTGAAAACGGCTGTGGCGCTGAAGTTGCCTGTGAATATGGAGTTGGTGGCATGTGAAACCCGCATGTGGAGCATTCGTTTGTGTGGGATGCTCTACCAGGTTCATTTCAGTCCTAGCCATACAAAGGGCACTAAGCATAGAGTGTGAAAACTGAGTTTCCTTGAGAGCTGCTTGGAAGCCTGATGGTGTGTGAAGTTAGTGAGCCAAATGGAGTTGTTCTCCCACAAGAACCACTCGGCTGATCCTTCTTCAATATGCCCTTCACCAACATGCAGTGTTTCCTTGATTGAATTAGCTCTCACACCAATATTTGCGTCTAGAGCCTTTGCATTGAGGGCTATCTGAAAACGGCTGTGGCGCTGAAGTTGCCTGTGAATGTGAAGTTGGTCGCATGTGAAACCCGCATGTGGAGCATTCGTTTGTGTGGGATGCTCTACCAGGTTCATTTCAGTCCTAGCCATACAAAGGGCACTAAGCATAGAGTGTGAAAACTGAGTTTCCTTGAGAGCTGCTTGGAAGCCTGATGGTGTGTGAAGTTAGTGAGCCAAATGGAGTTGTTCTCCCACAAGAACCACTCGGCTGATCCTTCTTCAATATGCCCTTCACCAACATGCAGTGTTTCCTTGATTGAATTAGCTCTCACACCAATATTTGCGTCTAGAGCCTTTGCATTGAGGGCTATCTGAAAACGGCTGTGGCGCTGAAGTTGCCTGTGAATGTGGAGTTTGTGGCATGTGAAACCCGCATGTGGAGCATTCGTTTGTGTGGGATGCTCTACCAGGTTCATTTCAGTCCTAGCCATACAAAGGGCACTAAGCATAGAGTGTGAAAACTGAGTTTCCTTGCGAGCTGCTTGGAAGCCTGATGGTGTGTGAAGTTAGTGAGCCAAATGGAGTTGTTCTCCCACAAGAACCACTCGGCTGATCCTTCTTCAATATGCCCTTCACCAACATGCAGTGTTTCCTTGATTGAATTAGCTCTCACACCAATATTTGCGTCTAGAGCCTTTGCATTGAGGGCTATCTGAAAACGGCTGTGGCGCTGAAGTTGCCTGTGAATGTGGAGTTGGTGGCATGTGAAACCCGCATGTGGAGCATTCGTTTGTGTGGGATGCTGACCAAGCTTCATTTCAGACCTAAGCACACAAAGAGCACTAAGCATAGAGTGTGAAAACTGAGTTTCCTTGAGAGCTGCTTGGAAGCCTGATGGTGTGTGAAGTTAGTGAGCCAAATGGAGTTGTTCTCCCACAAGAACCACTCGGCTGATCCTTCTTCAATATGCCCTTCACCAACATGCAGTGTTTCCTTGATTGAATTAGCTCTCACACCAATATTTGCGTCTAGAGCCTTTGCATTGAGGGCTATCTGAAAACGGCTGTGGCGCTGAAGTTGCCTGTGAATGTGGAGTTGGTGGCATGTGAAACCCGCATGTGGAGCATTCGTTTGTGTGGGATGCTCTACCAGGTTCATTTCAGTCCTAGGTACTCAAAGGGCACTAAGCATAGAGTGTGAAAACTGAGTTTCCTTGAGAGCTGCTTGGAAGCCTGATGGTGTGTGACGTTAGTGAGCCAAATGGAGTTGTTCTCCCACAAGAACCACTCGGCTGATCCTTCTTCAATATGCCCTTCACCAACATGCAGTGTTTCCTTGATTGAATTAGCTCTCACACCAATATTTGCGTCTAGAGCCTTTGCATTGAGGGCTATCTGAAAACGGCTGTGGCGCTGAAGTTGCCTGTGAATGTGGAGTTGGTGGCATGTGAAACCCGCATGTGCAGCATTCGTTTGTGTGGGATGCTCTACCAGGTTCATTTCCGTCCTAGCCATACAAAGGGCACTAAGCATAGAGTGTGAAAACTGAGTTTCCTTGAGAGCTGCTTGGAAGCCTGATGGTGTGTGAAGTTAGTGAGCCAAATGGAGTTGTTCTCCCACAAGAACCACTCGGCTGATCCTTCTTCAATATGCCCTTCACCAACATGCAGTGTTTCCTTGATTGAATTAGCTCTCACACCAATATTTGCGTCTAGAGCCTTTGCATTGAGGGCTATCTGAAAACGGCTGTTTCGCTGAAGTTGCCTGTGAATGTGGAGTTGGTGGCATGTGAAACCCGCATGTGCAGCATTCGTTTGTGTGGGATGCTCTACCAGGTTCATTCCTAGATAATGCACTCAAAGGGCACTAAGCATAGAGTGTGAAAACTGAGTTTCCTTGAGAGCTGCTTGGAAGCCTGATGGTGTGTGAAGTAGGTGAGCCAAATGGAGTTGTTCTCCCACAAGAACCACTCGGCTGATCCTTCTTCAATATGCCCTTCACCAACATGCAGTGTTTCCTTGATTGAATTAGCTCTCACACCAATATTTGCGTCTAGAGCCTTTGCATTGAGGGCTATCTGAAAAAGGCTGTGGCGCTGAAGTTCCCTGTGAATATGGAGTTGGTGGCATGTGAAACCCGCATGTGCAGCATTCGTTTGTGTGGGATGCTCTACCAGGTTCATTTCAGTCCTAGCCATACAAAGGGCACTAAGCATAGAGTGTGAAAACTGAGTTTCCTTGAGAGCTGCTTGGAAGCCTGATGGTGTGTGAAGTTAGTGAGCCAAATGGAGTTGTTCTCCCACAAGAACCACTCGGCTGATCCTTCTTCAATATGCCCTTCACCAACATGCAGTGTTTCCTTGATTGAATTAGCTCTCACACCAATATTTGCGTCTAGAGCCTTTGCATTGAGGTCTATCTGAAACGGCTGTGGCGCTGAAGTTGCCTGTGAATGTGGAGTTGGTGGCATGTGAAACCCGCATGTGGAGCATTCGTTTGTGTGGGATGCTCTACCAGGTTCATTTCAGTCCTAGCCATACAAAGGGCACTAAGCATAGAGTGTGAAAACTGAGTTTCCTTGAGAGCTGCTTGGAAGCCTGATGGTGTGTGAAGTTAGTGAGCCAAATGGAGTTGTTCTCCCACAAGAACCACTCGGCTGATCCTTCTTCAATATGCCCTTCACCAACATGCAGTGTTTCCTTGATTGAATTAGCTCTCACACCAATATTTGCGTCTAGAGCCTTTGCATTGAGGGCTATCTGAAAACGGCTGTGGCGCTGAAGTTGCCTGTGAATGTGGAGTTGGTGGCATGTGAAACCCGCATGTGGAGCATTCGTTTGTGTGGGATGCTGACCAAGCTTCATTTCAGACCTAAGCACACAAAGAGCACTAAGCATAGAGTGTGAAAACTGAGTTTCCTTGAGAGCTGCTTGGAAGCCTGATGGTGTGTGAAGTTAGTGAGCCAAATGGAGTTGTTCTCCCACAAGAACCACTCGGCTGATCCTTCTTCAATATGCCCTTCACCAACATGCAGTGTTTCCTTGATTGAATTAGCTCTCACACCAATATTTGCGTCTAGAGCCTTTGCATTGAGGGCTATCTGAAAACGGCTGTGGCGCTGAAGTTGCCTGTGAATGTGGAGTTGGTGGCATGTGAAACCCGCATGTGGAGCATTCGTTTGTGTGGGATGCTCTACCAGGTTCATTTCAGTCCTAGGCACTCAAAGGGCACTAAGCATAGAGTGTGAAAACTGAGTTTCCTTGAGAGCTGCTTGGAAGCCTGATGGTGTGTGACGTTAGTGAGCCAAATGGAGTTGTTCTCCCACAAGAACCACTCGGCTGATCCTTCTTCAATATGCCCTTCACCAACATGCAGTGTTTCCTTGATTGAATTAGCTCTCACACCAATATTTGCGTCTAGAGCCTTTGCATTGAGGGCTATCTGAAAACGGCTGTGGCGCTGAAGTTGCCTGTGAATGTGGAGTTGGTGGCATGTGAAACCCGCATGTGGAGCATTCGTTTGTGTGGGATGCTCTACCAGGTTCATTTCCGTCCTAGCCATACAAAGGGCACTAAGCATAGAGTGTGAAAACTGAGTTTCCTTGAGAGCTGCTTGGAAGCCTGATGGTGTGTGAAGTTAGTGAGCCAAATGGAGTTGTTCTCCCACAAGAACAACTCGGCTGATCCTTCTTCAATATGCCCTTCACCAACATGCAGTGTTTCCTTGATTGAATTAGCTCTCACACCAATATTTGCGTCTAGAGCCTTTGCATTGAGGGCTATCTGAAAATGGCTGTGGCGCTGAAGTTGCCTGTGAATGTGGAGTTGGTGGCATGTGAAACCCGCATGTGGAGCATTCGTTTGTGTGGGATGCTGACCAAGCTTCATTTCAGTCCTAAGCACACAAAGGGCACTAAGCATAGAGTGTGAAAACTGAGTTTCCTTGAGAGCTGCTTGGAAGCCTGATGGTGTGTGAAGTTAGTGAGCCAAATGGAGTTGTTCTCCCACAAGAACCACTCGGCTGATCCTTCTTCAATATGCCCTTCACCAACATGCAGTGTTTCCTTGATTGAATTAGCTCTCACACCAATATTTGCCTCTAGAGCCTTTGCATTGAGGGCTATCTGAAAACGGCTGTGGCGCTGAAGTTGCCTGTGAATGTGGAGTTGGTGGCATGTGAAACCCGCATGTGCAGCATTCGTTTGTGTGGGATGCTCTACCAGGTTCATTTCAGTCCTAGCCATACAAAGGGCACTAAGCATAGAGTGTGAAAACTGAGTTTCCTTGCGAGCTGCTTGGAAGCCTGATGGTGTGTGAAGTTAGTGAGCCAAATGGAGTTGTTCTCCCACAAGAACCACTCGGCTGATCCTTCTTCAATATGCCCTTCACCAACATGCAGTGTTTCCTTGATTGAATTAGCTCTCACACCAATATTTGCGTCTAGAGCCTTTGCATTGAGGGCTATCTGAAAACGGCTGTGGCACTGAAGTTGCCTGTGAATGTGGAGTTGGTGGCATGTGAAACCCGCATGTGCAGCATTCGTTTGTGTGGGATGCTCTACCAGGTTCATTCCTAGATAATGCACTCAAAGGGCACTAAGCATAGAGTGTGAAAACTGAGTTTCCTTGAGAGCTGCTTGGAAGCCTGATGGTGTGTGAAGTAGGTGAGCCAAATGGAGTTGTTCTCCCACAAGAACCACTCGGCTGATCCTTCTTCAATATGCCCTTCACCAACATGCAGTGTTTCCTTGAATGAATTAGCTCTCACACCAATATTTGCGTCTAGAGCCTTTGCATTGAGGGCTATCTGAAAAAGGCTGTGGCGCTGAAGTTCCCTGTGAATATGGAGTTGGTGGCATGTGAAACCCGCATGTGCAGCATTCGTTTGTGTGGGATGCTCTACCAGGTTCATTTCAGTCCTAGCCATACAAAGGGCACTAAGCATAGAGTGTGAAAACTGAGTTTCCTTGAGAGCTGCTTGGAAGCCTGATGGTGTGTGAAGTTAGTGAGCCAAATGGAGTTGTTCTCCCACAAGAACCACTCGGCTGATCCTTCTTCAATATGCCCTTCACCAACTTGCAGTGTTTCCTTGATTGAATTAGCTCTCACACCAATATTTGCCTCTAGAGCCTTTGCATTGAGGTCTATCTGAAACGGCTGTGGCGCTGAAGTTGCCTGTGAATGTGGAGTTGGTGGCATGTGAAACCCGCATGTGGAGCATTCGTTTGTGTGGGATGCTCTACCAGGTTCATTTCAGTCCTAGCCATACAAAGGGCACTAAGCATAGAGTGTGAAAACTGAGTTTCCTTGAGAGCTGCTTGGAAGCCTGATGGTGTGTGAAGTTAGTGAGCCAAATGGAGTTGTTCTCCCACAAGAACCACTCGGCTGATCCTTCTTCAATATGCCCTTCACCAACATGCAGTGTTTCCTTGATTGAATTAGCTCTCACACCAATATTTGCGTCTAGAGCCTTTGCATTGAGGGCTATCTGAAAACGGCTGTGGCGCTGAAGTTGCCTGTGAATGTGAAGTTGGTGGCATGTGAAACCCGCATGTGGAGCATTCGTTTGTGTGGGATGCTCTACCAGGTTCATTTCAGTCCTAGCCATACAAAGGGCACTAAGCATAGAGTGTGAAAACTGAGTTTCCTTGAGAGCTGCTTGGAAGCCTGATGGTGTGTGAAGTTAGTGAGCCAAATGGAGTTGTTCTCCCACAAGAACCACTCGGCTGATCCTTCTTCAATATGCCCTTCACCAACATGCAGTGTTTCCTTGATTGAATTAGCTCTCACACCAATATTTGCGTCTAGAGCCTTTGCATTGAGGGCTATCTGAAAACGGCTGTGGCGCTGAAGTTGCCTGTGAATGTGGAGTTGGTGGCATGTGAAACCCGCATGTGGAGCATTCGTTTGTGTGGGATGCTCTACCAGGTTCATTTCAGTCCTAGCCATACAAAGGGCACTAAGCATAGAGTGTGAAAACTGAGTTTCCTTGAGAGCTGCTTGGAAGCCTGATGGTGTGTGAAGTAGGTGAGCCAAATGGAGTTGTTCTCCCACAAGAACCACTCGGCTGATCCTTCTTCAATATGCCCTTCACCAACATGCAGTGTTTCCTTGATTGAATTAGCTCTCACACCAATATTTGCGTCTAGAGCCTTTGCATTGAGGGCTATCTGAAAAAGGCTGTGGCGCTGAAGTTCCCTGTGAATATGGAGTTGGTGGCATGTGAAACCCGCATGTGCAGCATTCGTTTGTGTGGGATGCTCTACCAGGTTCATTTCAGTCCTAGCCATACAAAGGGCACTAAGCATAGAGTGTGAAAACTGAGTTTCCTTGACAGCTGCTTGGAAGCCTGATGGTGTGTGAAGTTAGTGAGCCAAATGGAGTTGTTCTCCCACAAGAACCACTCGGCTGATCCTTCTTCAATATGCCCTTCACCAACTTGCAGTGTTTCCTTGATTGAATTAGCTCTCACACCAATATTTGCCTCTAGAGCCTTTGCATTGAGGTCTATCTGAAACGGCTGTGGCGCTGAAGTTGCCTGTGAATGTGGAGTTGGTGGCATGTGAAACCCGCATGTGGAGCATTCGTTTGTGTGGGATGCTCTACCAGGTTCATTTCAGTCCTAGCCATACAAAGGGCACTAAGCATAGAGGGTGAAAACTGAGTTTCCTTGAGAGCTGCTTGGAAGCCTGATGGTGTGTGAAGTAGGTGAGCCAAATGGAGTTGTTCTCCCACAAGAACCACTCGGCTGATCCTTCTTCAATATGCCCTTCACCAACATGCAGTGTTTCCTTGATTGAATTAGCTCTCACACCAATATTTGCGTCTAGAGCCTTTGCATTGAGGGCTATCTGAAAAAGGCTGTGGCGCTGAAGTTCCCTGTGAATATGGAGTTGGTGGCATGTGAAACCCGCATGTGCAGCATTCGTTTGTGTGGGATGCTCTACCAGGTTCATTTCAGTCCTAGCCATACAAAGGGCACTAAGCATAGAGTGTGAAAACTGAGTTTCCTTGACAGCTGCTTGGAAGCCTGATGGTGTGTGAAGTTAGTGAGCCAAATGGAGTTGTTCTCCCACAAGAACCACTCGGCTGATCCTTCTTCAATATGCCCTTCACCAACATGCAGTGTTTCCTTGATTGAATTAGCTCTCACACCAATATTTGCGTCTAGAGCCTTTGCATTGAGGGCTATCTGAAAACGGCTGTGGCGCTGAAGTTGCCTGTGAATGTGGAGTTGGTGGCATGTGAAACCCGCATGTGGAGCATTCGTTTGTGTGGGATGCTCTACCAGGTTCATTTCAGTCCTAGCCATACAAAGGGCACTAAGCATAGAGTGTGAAAACTGAGTTTCCTTGAGAGCTGCTTGGAAGCCTGATGGTGTGTGAAGTTAGTGAGCCAAATGGAGTTGTTCTCCCACAAGAACCACTCGGCTGATCCTTCTTCAATATGCCCTTCACCAACATGCAGTGTTTCCTTGATTGAATTAGCTCTCACACCAATATTTGCGTCTAGAGCCTTTGCATTGAGGTCTATCTGAAACGGCTGTGGCGCTGAAGTTGCCTGTGAATGTGGAGTTGGTGGCATGTGAAACCCGCATGTGGAGCATTCGTTTGTGTGGGATGCTCTACCAGGTTCATTTCCGTCCTAGCCATACAAAGGGCACTAAGCATAGAGTGTGAAAACTGAGTTTCCTTGAGAGCTGCTTGGAAGCCTGATGGTGTGTGAAGTTAGTGAGCCAAATGGAGTTGTTCTCCCACAAGAACCACTCGGCTGATCCTTCTTCAATATGCCCTTCACCAACATGCAGTGTTTCCTTGATTGAATTAGCTCTCACACCAATATTTGCGTCTAGAGCCTTTGCATTGAGGGCTATCTGAAAACGGCTGTGGCGCTGAAGTTGCCTGTGAATATGGAGTTGGTGGCATGTGAAACCCGCATGTGGGGCATTCGTTTGTGTGGGATGCTCTACCAGGTTCATTTCAGTCCTAGCCATACAAAGGGCACTAAGCATAGAGTGTGAAAACTGAGTTTCCTTGAGAGCTGCTTGGAAGCCTGATGGTGTGTGAAGTTAGTGAGCCAAATGGAGTTGTTCTCCCACAAGAACCACTCGGCTGATCCTTCTTCAATATGACCTTCACCAACATGCAGTGTTTCCTTGATTGAATTAGCTCTCACACCAATATTTGCGTCTAGAGCCTTTGCATTGAGGGCTATCTGAAAACGGCTGTGGCGCTGAAGTTGCCTGTGAATGTGGAGTTGGTGGCATGTGAAACCCGCATGTGGAGCATTCGTTTGTGTGGGATGCTGACGAAGCTTAATTTCAGACCTAAGCACACAAAGAGCACTAAGCATAGAGTGTGAAAACTGAGTTTCCTTGAGAGCTGCTTGGAAGCCTGATGGTGTGTGAAGTTAGTGAGCCAAATGGAGTTGTTCTCCCACAAGAACCACTCGGCTGATCCTTCTTCAATATGCCCTTCACCAACATGCAGTGTTTCCTTGATTGAATTAGCTCTCACACAAATATTTGCGTCTAGAGCCTTTGCATTGAGGGCTATCTGAAAACGGCTGTGGCGCTGAAGTTGCCTGTGAATGTGGAGTTGGTGGCATGTGAAACCCGCATGTGGAGCATTCGTTTGTGTGGGATGCTCTACCAGGTTCATTTCAGTCCTAGGCACTCAAAGGGCACTAAGCATAGAGTGTGAAAACTGAGTTTCCTTGAGAGCTGCTTGGAAGCCTGATGGTGTGTGACGTTAGTGAGCCAAATGGAGTTGTTCTCCCACAAGAACCACTCGGCTGATCCTTCTTCAATATGCCCTTCACCAACATGCAGTGTTTCCTTGATTGAATTAGCTCTCACACCAATATTTGCGTCTAGAGCCTTTGCATTGAGGGCTATCTGAAAACGGCTGTGGCGCTGAAGTTGCCTGTGAATGTGGAGTTGGTGGCATGTGAAACCCGCATGTGGAGCATTCGTTTGTGTGGGATGCTCTACCAGGTTCATTTCCGTCCTAGCCATACAAAGGGCACTAAGCATAGAGTGTGAAAACTGAGTTTCCTTGAGAGCTGCTTGGAAGCCTGATGGTGTGTGAAGTTAGTGAGCCAAATGGAGTTGTTCTCCCACAAGAACCACTCGGCTGATCCTTCTTCAATATGCCCTTCACCAACATGCAGTGTTTCCTTGATTGAATTAGCTCTCACACCAATATTTGCGTCTAGAGCCTTTGCATTGAGGGCTATCTGAAAATGGCTGTGGCGCTGAAGTTGCCTGTGAATGTGGAGTTGGTGGCATGTGAAACCCGCATGTGGAGCATTCGTTTGTGTGGGATGCTGACCAAGCTTCATTTCAGTCCTAAGCAAACAAAGGGCACTAAGCATAGAGTGTGAAAACTGAGTTTCCTTGAGAGCTGCTTGGAAGCCTGATGGTGTGTGAAGTTAGTGAGCCAAATGGAGTTGTTCTCCCACAAGAACCACTCGGCTGATCCTTCTTCAATATGCCCTTCACCAACATGCAGTGTTTCCTTGATTGAATTAGCTCTCACACCAATATTTGCCTCTAGAGCCTTTGCATTGAGGGCTATCTGAAAACGGCTGTGGCGCTGAAGTTGCCTGTGAATGTGAAGTTGGTGGCATGTGAAACCCGCATGTGGAGCATTCGTTTGTGTGGGATGCTCTACCAGGTTCATTTCAGTCCTAGCCATACAAAGGGCACTAAGCATAGAGTGTGAAAACTGAGTTTCCTTGAGAGCTGCTTGGAAGCCTGATGGTGTGTGAAGTTAGTGAGCCAAATGGAGTTGTTCTCCCACAAGAACCACTCGGCTGATCCTTCTTCAATATGCCCTTCACCAACATGCAGTGTTTCCTTGATTGAATTAGCTCTCACACCAATATTTGCGTCTAGAGCCTTTGCATTGAGGGCTATCTGAAAACGGCTGTGGCGCTGAAGTTGCCTGTGAATGTGGAGTTGGTGGCATGTGAAACCCGCATGTGGAGCATTCGTTTGTGTGGGATGCTCTACCAGGTTCATTTCCGTCCTAGCCATACAAAGGGCACTAAGCATAGAGTGTGAAAACTGAGTTTCCTTGAGAGCTGCTTGGAAGCCTGATGGTGTGTGAAGTTAGTGAGCCAAATGGAGTTGTTCTCCCACAAGAACCACTCGGCTGATCCTTCTTCAATATGCCCTTCACCAACATGCAGTGTTTCCTTGATTGAATTAGCTCTCACACCAATATTTGCGTCTAGAGCCTTTGCATTGAGGGCTATCTGAAAACGGCTGTGGCGCTGAAGTTGCCTGTGAATGTGAAGTTGGTGGCATGTGAAACCCGCATGTGGAGCATTCGTTTGTGTGGGATGCTCTACCAGGTTCATTTCCGTCCTAGCCATACAAAGGGCACTAAGCATAAAGTGTGAAAACTGAGTTTCCTTGAGAGCTGCTTGGAAGCCTGATGGTGTGTGAAGTTAGTGAGCCAAATGGAGTTGTTCTCCCACAAGAACCACTCGGCTGATCCTTCTTCAATATGCCCTTCACCAACATGCAGTGTTTCCTTGATTGAATTAGCTCTCACACCAATATTTGCGTCTAGAGCCTTTGCATTGAGGGCTATCTGAAAACGGCTGTGGCGCTGAAGTTGCCTGTGAATGTGGAGTTGGTGGCATGTGAAACCCGCATGTGCAGCATTCGTTTGTGTGGGATGCTGACCAAGCTTCATTTCAGACCTAAGCACACAAAGAGCACTAAGCATAGAGTGTGAAAACTGAGTTTCCTTGCAAGCTGCTTGGAAGCCTGATGGTGTGTGAAGTTAGTGAGCCAAATGGAGTTGTTCTCCCACAAGAACCACTCGGCTGATCCTTCTTCAATATGCCCTTCACCAACATGCAGTGTTTCCTTGATTGAATTAGCTCTCACACCAATATTTGCGTCTAGAGCCTTTGCATTGAGGGCTATCTGAAAACGGCTGTGGCGCTGAAGTTGCCTGTGAATGTGGAGTTGGTGGCATGTGAAACCCGCATGTGGAGCATTCGTTTGTGTGGGATGCTGACCAAGCTTCATTTCAGTCCTAAGCACACAAAGGGCACTAAGCATAGAGTGTGAAAACTGAGTTTCCTTGAGAGCTGCTTGGAAGCCTGATGGTGTGTGAAGTTAGTGAGCCAAATGGAGTTGTTCTCCCACAAGAACCACTCGGCTGATCCTTCTTCAATATGACCTTCACCAACATGCAGTGTTTCCTTGATTGAATTAGCTCTCACACCAATATTTGCGTCTAGAGCCTTTGCATTGAGGGCTATCTGAAAACGGCTGTGGCGCTGAAGTTGCCTGTGAATGTGGAGTTGGTGGCATGTGAAACCCGCATGTGGAGCATTCGTTTGTGTGGGATGCTCTACCAGGTTCATTCCTAGATAATGCATTCAAAGGGCACTAAGCATAGAGTGTGAAAACTGAGTTTCCTTGAGAGCTGCTTGGAAGCCTGATGGTGTGTGAAGTTAGTGAGCCAAATGGAGTTGTTCTCCCACAAGAACCACTCGGCTGATCCTTCTTCAATATGCCCTTCACCAACATGCAGTGTTTCCTTGATTGAATTAGCTCTCACACCAATATTTGCGTCTAGAGCCTTTGCATTGAGGGCTATCTGAAAACGGCTGTGGCACTGAAGTTGCCTGTGAATATGGAGTTGGTGGCATGTGAAACCCGCCTGTGGAGCATTCGTTTGTGTGGGATGCTCTACCAGGTTCATTTCAGTCCTAGCCATACAAAGGGCACTAAGCATAGAGTGTGAAAACTGAGTTTCCTTGAGAGCTGCTTGGAAGCCTGATGGTGTGTGAAGTTAGTGAGCCAAATGCAGTTGTTCTCCCACAAGAACCACTCGGCTGATCCTTCTTCAATATGCCCTTCACCAACATGCAGTGTTTCCTTGATTGAATTAGCTCTCACACCAATATTTGCGTCTAGAGCCTTTGCATTGAGGGCTATCTGAAAACGGCTGTGGCGCTGAAGTTGCCTGTGAATGTGGAGTTGGTGGCATGTGAAACCCGCATGTGGAGCATTCGTTTGTGTGGGATGCTCTACCAGGTTCATTTCAGTCCTAGCCATACAAAGGGCACTAAGCATAGAGTGTGAAAACTGAGTTTCCTTGAGAGCTGCTTGGAAGCCTGATGGTGTGTGAAGTTAGTGAGCCAAATGGAGTTGTTCTCCCACAAGAACCACTCGGCTGATCCTTCTTCAATATGCCCTTCACCAACATGCAGTGTTTCCTTGATTGAATTAGCTCTCACACCAATATTTGCGTCTAGAGCCTTTGCATTGAGGGCTATCTGAAAACGGCTGTGGCGCTGAAGTTGCCTGTGAATGTGGAGTTGGTGGCATGTGAAACCCGCATGTGCAGCATTCGTTTGTGTGGGATGCTCTACCAGGTTCATTCCTAGATAATGCATTCAATGGGCACTAAGCATAGAGTGTGAAAACTGAGTTTCCTTGAGAGCTGCTTGGAAGCCTGATGGTGTGTGAAGTTAGTGAGCCAAATGGAGTTGTTCTCCCACAAGAACCACTCGGCTGATCCTTCTTCAATATGCCCTTCACCAACATGCAGTGTTTCCTTGATTGAATTAGCTCTCACACCAATATTTGCGTCTAGAGCCTTTGCATTGAGGGCTATCTGAAAACGGCTGTGGCGCTGAAGTTGCCTGTGAATGTGGAGTTGGTGGCATGTGAAACCCGCATGTGGAGCATTCGTTTGTGTGGGATGCTCACCAAGCTTCATTTCAGTCCTAGGCACTCAAAGGGCACTAAGCATAGAGTGTGAAAACTGAGTTTCCTTGAGAGCTGCTTGGAAGCCTGATGGTGTGTGAAGTTAGTGAGCCAAATGGAGTTGTTCTCCCACAAGAACCACTCGGCTGATCCTTCTTCAATATGCCCTTCACCAACATGCAGTGTTTCCTTGATTGAATTAGCTCTCACACCAATATTTGCGTCTAGAGCCTTTGCATTGAGGGCTATCTGAAAACGGCTGTGGCGCTGAAGTTGCCTGTGAATGTGGAGTTGGTGGCATGTGAAACCCGCATGTGCAGCATTCGTTTGTGTGGGATGCTGACCAAGCTTCATTTCAGACCTAAGCACACAAAGAGCACTAAGCATAGAGTGTGAAAACTGAGTTTCCTTGAGAGCTGCTTGGAAGCCTGATGGTGTGTGAAGTTAGTGAGCCAAATGGAGTTGTTCTCCCACAAGAACCACTCAGCTGATCCTTCTTCAATATGCCCTTCACCAACATGCAGTGTTTCCTTGATTGAATTAGCTCTCACACCAATATTTGCGTCTAGAGCCTTTGCATTGAGGGCTATCTGAAAACGGCTGTGGCACTGAAGTTGCCTGTGAATATGGAGTTTGTGGCATGTGAAACCCGCATGTGCAGCATTCGTTTGTGTGGGATGCTCTACCAGGTTCATTTCAGTCCTAGCCATACAAAGGGCACTAAGCATAGAGTGTGAAAACTGAGTTTCCTTGAGAGCTGCTTGGAAGCCTGATGGTGTGTGAAGTTAGTGAGCCAAATGGAGTTGTTCTCCCACAAGAACCACTCGGCTGATCCTTCTTCAATATGCCCTTCACCAACATGCAGTGTTTCCTTGATTGAATTAGCTCTCACACCAATATTTGCGTCTAGAGCCTTTGCATTGAGGGCTATCTGAAAACGGCTGTGGCGCTGAAGTTGCCTGTGAATGTGGAGTTGGTGGCATGTGAAACCCGCATGTGGAGCATTCGTTTGTGTGGGATGCTCTACCAGGTTCATTTCAGTCCTAGCCATACAAAGGGCACTAAGCATAGAGTGTGAAAACTGAGTTTCCTTGAGAGCTGCTTGGAAGCCTGATGGTGTGTGAAGTTAGTGAGCCAAATGGAGTTGTTCTCCCACAAGAACCACTCGGCTGATCCTTCTTCAATATGCCCTTCACCAACATGCAGTGTTTCCTTGATTGAATTAGCTCTCACACCAATATTTGCGTCTAGAGCCTTTGCATTGAGGGCTATCTGAAAACGGCTGTGGCGCTGAAGTTGCCTGTGAATGTGGAGTTGGTGGCATGTGAAACCCGCATGTGGAGCATTCGTTTGTGTGGGATGCTCTACCAGGTTCATTTCCGTCCTAGCCATACAAAGGGCACTAAGCATAGAGTGTGAAAACTGAGTTTCCTTGAGAGCTGCTTGGAAGCCTGATGGTGTGTGAAGTTAGTGAGCCAAATGGAGTTGTTCTCCCACAAGAACCACTCGGCTGATCCTTCTTCAATATGCCCTTCACCAACATGCAGTGTTTCCTTGATTGAATTAGCTCTCACACCAATATTTGCGTCTAGAGCCTTTGCATTGAGGGCTATCTGAAAACGGCTGTGGCGCTGAAGTTGCCTGTGAATGTGAAGTTGGTGGCATGTGAAACCCGCATGTGGAGCATTCGTTTGTGTGGGATGCTCTACCAGGTTCATTTCCGTCCTAGCCATACAAAGGGCACTAAGCATAGAGTGTGAAAACTGAGTTTCCTTGAGAGCTGCTTGGAAGCCTGATGGTGTGTGAAGTTAGTGAGCCAAATGGAGTTGTTCTCCCACAAGAACCACTCGGCTGATCCTTCTTCAATATGCCCTTCACCAACATGCAGTGTTTCCTTGATTGAATTAGCTCTCACACCAATATTTGCGTCTAGAGCCTTTGCATTGAGGGCTATCTGAAAACGGCTGTGGCGCTGAAGTTGCCTGTGAATGTGGAGTTGGTGGCATGTGAAACCCGCATGTGCAGCATTCGTTTGTGTGGGATGCTGACCAAGCTTCATTTCAGACCTAAGCACACAAAGAGCACTAAGCATAGAGTGTGAAAACTGAGTTTCCTTGCAAGCTGCTTGGAAGCCTGATGGTGTGTGAAGTTAGTGAGCCAAATGGAGTTGTTCTCCCACAAGAACCACTCGGCTGATCCTTCTTCAATATGCCCTTCACCAACATGCAGTGTTTCCTTGATTGAATTAGCTCTCACACCAATATTTGCGTCTAGAGCCTTTGCATTGAGGGCTATCTGAAAACGGCTGTGGCGCTGAAGTTGCCTGTGAATGTGGAGTTGGTGGCATGTCAAACCCGCATGTGGAGCATTCGTTTGTGTGGGATGCTGACCAAGCTTCATTTCAGTCCTAAGCACACAAAGGGCACTAAGCATAGAGTGTGAAAACTGAGTTTCCTTGAGAGCTGCTTGGAAGCCTGATGGTGTGTGAAGTTAGTGAGCCAAATGGAGTTGTTCTCCCACAAGAACCACTCGGCTGATCCTTCTTCAATATGACCTTCACCAACATGCAGTGTTTCCTTGATTGAATTAGCTCTCACACCAATATTTGCGTCTAGAGCCTTTGCATTGAGGGCTATCTGAAAACGGCTGTGGCGCTGAAGTTGCCTGTGAATGTGGAGTTGGTGGCATGTGAAACCCGCATGTGGAGCATTCGTTTGTGTGGGATGCTCTACCAGGTTCATTCCTAGATAATGCATTCAAAGGGCACTAAGCATAGAGTGTGAAAACTGAGTTTCCTTGAGAGCTGCTTGGAAGCCTGATGGTGTGTGAAGTTAGTGAGCCAAATGGAGTTGTTCTCCCACAAGAACCACTCGGCTGATCCTTCTTCAATATGCCCTTCACCAACATGCAGTGTTTCCTTGATTGAATTAGCTCTCACACCAATATTTGCGTCTAGAGCCTTTGCATTGAGGGCTATCTGAAAACGGCTGTGGCGCTGAAGTTGCCTGTGAATGTGGAGTTGGTGGCATGTGAAACCCGCATGTGGAGCATTCGTTTGTGTGGGATGCTCTACCAGGTTCATTTCCGTCCTAGCCATACAAAGGGCACTAAGCATAGAGTGTGAAAACTGAGTTTCCTTGAGAGCTGCTTGGAAGCCTGATGGTGTGTGAAGTTAGTGAGCCAAATGGAGTTGTTCTCCCACAAGAACCACTCGGCTGATCCTTCTTCAATATGCCCTTCACCAACATGCAGTGTTTCCTTGATTGAATTAGCTCTCACACCAATATTTGCGTCTAGAGCCTTTGCATTGAGGGCTATCTGAAAACGGCTGTGGCGCTGAAGTTGCCTGTGAATGTGGAGTTGGTGGCATGTGAAACCCGCATGTGGAGCATTCGTTTGTGTGGGATGCTCTACCAGGTTCATTTCCGTCCTAGCCATACAAAGGGCACTAAGCATAGAGTGTGAAAACTGAGTTTCCTTGAGAGCTGCTTGGAAGCCTGATGGTGTGTGAAGTTAGTGAGCCAAATGGAGTTGTTCTCCCACAAGAACCACTCGGCTGATCCTTCTTCAATATGCCCTTCACCAACATGCAGTGTTTCCTTGATTGAATTAGCTCTCACACCAATATTTGCGTCTAGAGGCTTTGCATTGAGGGCTATCTGAAAACGGCTGTGGCGCTGAAGTTGCCTGTGAATGTGGAGTTGGTGGCATGTGAAACCCGCATGTGGAGCATTCGTTTGTGTGGGATGCTCTACCAGGTTCATTCCTAGATAATGCACTCAAAGGGCACTAAGCATAGAGTGTGAAAACTGAGTATCCTTGAGAGCTGCTTGGAAGCCTGATGGTGTGTAAAGTTAGTGAGCCAAATGGAGTTGTTCTCCCACAAGAACCACTCGACTGATCCTTCTTCAATATGCCCTTCACCAACATGCAGTGTTTCCTTGATTGAATTAGCTCTCACACCAATATTTGTGTCTAGAGCCTTTGCATTGAGGGCTATCTGAAAACGGCTGTGGCGCTGAAGTTGCCTGTGAATGTGGAGTTGGTGGCATGTGAAACCCGCATGTGGAGCATTCGTTTGTGTGGGATGCAGACCAAGCTTCATTTCAGTCCTAGCCATACAAAGGGCACTAAGCATAGAGTGTGAAAACTGAGTTTCCTTGAGAGCTGCTTGGAAGCCTGATGGTGTGTGAAGTTAGTGAGCCAAATGGAGTTGTTCTCCCACAAGAACCACTCGGCTGATCCTTCTTCAATATGCCCTTCACCAACATGCAGTGTTTCCTTGATTGAATTAGCTCTCACACCAATATTTGCGTGTAGAGCCTTTGCATTGAGGGCTATCTGAAAACGGCTGTGGCGCTGAAGTTGCCTGTGAATGTGGAGTTGGTGGCATGTGAAACCCGCATGTGGAGCATTCGTTTGTGTGGGATGCTCTACCAGGTTCATTTCAGTCCTAGCCATACAAAGGGCACTAAGCATAGAGTGTGAAAACTGAGTTTCCTTGAGAGCTGCTTGGAAGCCTGATGGTGTGTGAAGTTAGTGAGCCAAATGGAGTTGTTCTCCCACAAGAACCACTCGGCTGATCCTTCTTCAATATGCCCTTAACCAACATGCAGTGTTTCCTTGATTGAATTAGCTCTCACACCAATATTTGCGTCTAGAGCCTTTGCATTGAGGGCTATCTGAAAACGGCTGTGGCGCTGAAGTTGCCTGTGAATGTGGAGTTGGTGGCATGTGAAACCCGCATGTGGAGCATTCGTTTGTGTGGGATGCTCTACCTGGTACATTCCTAGATAATGCACTCAAAGGGCACTAAGCATAGAGTGTGAAAACTGAGTATCCTTGAGAGCTGCTTGGAAGCCTGATGGTGTGTGAAGTTAGTGAGCCAAATGGAGTTGTTCTCCCACAAGAACCACTCTGCTGATCCTCCTTCAATATGCCCTTCACCAACATGCAGTGTTTTCTTGATTGAATTAGCTCTCACACCAATATTTGCGTCTAGAGCCTTTGCATTGAGGGCTATCTGAAAACGGCTGTGGCGCTGAAGTTGCCTGTGAATCTGGAGTTGGTGGCATGTGAAACCCGCATGTGGAGCATTCGTTTGTGTGGGATGCTCTACCAGGTTCATTTCAGTCCTAGCCTTACAAAGGGCACTAAGCATAGAGTGTGAAAACTGAGTTTCCTTGAGAGCTGCTTGGAAGCCTGATGGTGTGTGAAGTTAGTGAGCCAAATGGAGTTGTTCTCCCACAAGAACCACTCGGCTGATCCTTCTTCAATATGCCCTTCACCAACATGCAGTGTTTCCTTGATTGAATTAGCTCTCACACCAATATTTGCGTCTAGAGCCTTTGCATTGAGGGCTATCTGAAAACGGCTGTGGCGCTGAAGTTGCCTGTGAATGTGGAGTTGGTGGCATGTGAAACCCGCATGTGGAGCATTCGTTTGTGTGGGATGCTCTACCTGGTTCATTCCTAGATAATGCACTCAAAGGGCACTAAGCATAGAGTGTGAAAACTGAGTATCCTTGAGAGCTGCTTGGAAGCCTGATGGTGTGTAAAGTTAGTGAGCCAAATGGAGTTGTTCTCCCACAAGAACCACTCGACTGATCCTTCTTCAATATGCCCTTCACCAACATGCAGTGTTTCCTTGATTGAATTAGCTCTCACACCAATATTTGTGTCTAGAGCCTTTGCATTGAGGGCTATCTGAAAACGGCTGTGGCGCTGAAGTTGCCTGTGAATGTGGAGTTGGTGGCATGTGAAACCCGCATGTGGAGCATTCGTTTGTGTGGGATGCAGACCAAGCTTCATTTCAGTCCTAGCCATACAAAGGGCACTAAGCATAGAGTGTGAAAACTGAGTTTCCTTGAGAGCTGCTTGGAAGCCTGATGGTGTGTGAAGTTAGTGAGCCAAATGGAGTTGTTCTCCCACAAGAACCACTCGGCTGATCCTTCTTCAATATGCCCTTCACCAACATGCAGTGTTTCCTTGATTGAATTAGCTCTCACACCAATATTTGCGTCTAGTGCCTTTGCATTGAGGGCTATCTGAAAACGGCTGTGGCGCTGAAGTTGCCTGTGAATGTGGAGTTGGTGGCATGTGAAACCCGCATGTGGAGCATTCGTTTGTGTGGGATGCTCTACCAGGTTCATTTCAGTCCTAGCCATACAAAGGGCACTAAGCATAGAGTGTGAAAACTGAGTTTCCTTGAGAGCTGCTTGGAAGCCTGATGGTGTGTGAAGTTAGTGAGCCAAATGGAGTTGTTCTCCCACAAGAACCACTCGGCTGATCCTTCTTCAATATGCCCTTCACCAACATGCAGTGTTTCCTTGATTGAATTAGCTCTCACACCAATATTTGCGTCTAGAGCCTTTGCATTGAGGGCTATCTGAAAACGGCTGTGGCGCTGAAGTTGCCTGTGAATGTGGAGTTGGTGGCATGTGAAACCCGCCTGTGGAGCATTCGTTTGTGTGGGATGCTCTACCGGGTTCATTCCTAGATAATGCATTCAAAGGGCACTAAGCATAGAGTGTGAAAACTGAGTTTCCTTGAGAGCTGCTTGGAAGCCTGATGGTGTGTGAAGTTAGTGAGCCAAATGGAGTTGTTCTCCCACAAGAACCACTCTGCTGATCCTCCTTCAATATGCCCTTCACCAACATGCAGTGTTTCCTTGATTGAATTAGCTCTCACACCAATATTTGCGTCTAGAGCCTTTGCATTGAGGGCTATCTGAAAACGGCTGTGGCGCTGAAGTTGCCTGTGAATGTGGAGTTGGTGGCATGTGAAACCCGCATGTGGAGCATTCGTTTGTGTGGGATGCTCTACCAGGTTCATTTCCGTCCTAGCCATACAAAGGGCACTAAGCATAGAGTGTGAAAACTGAGTTTCCTTGAGAGCTGCTTTGAAGCCTGATGGTGTGTGAAGTTAGTGAGCCAAATGGAGTTGTTCTCCCACAAGAACCACTCTGCTGATCCTTCTTCAATATGCCCTTCACCAACATGCAGTGTTTCCTTGATTGAATTAGCTCTCACACCAATATTTGCGTCTAGAGCCTTTGCATTGAGGGCTATCTGAAAACGGCTGTGGCGCTGAAGTTGCCTGTGAATGTGGAGTTGGTGGCATGTGAAACCCGCATGTGGAGCATTCGTTTGTGTGGGATGCTCTACCTGGTTCATTCCTAGATAATGCACTCAAAGGGCACTAAGCATAGAGTGTGAAAACTGAGTATCCCTGAGAGCTGCTTGGAAGCCTGATGGTGTGTGAAGTTAGTGAGCCAAATGGAGTTGTTCTCCCACAAGAACCACTCGACTGATCCTTCTTCAATATGCCCTTCACCAACATGCATTGTTTCCTTGATTGAATTAGCTCTCACACCAATATTTGTGTCTAGAGCCTTTGCATTGAGGGCTATCTGAAAACGGCTGTGGCGCTGAAGTTGCCTGTGAATGTGGAGTTGGTGGCATGTGAAACCCGCATGTGGAGCATTCGTTTGTGTGGGATGCTCTACCAGGTTCATTTCAGTCCTAGCCATACAAAGGGCACTAAGCATAGAGTGTGAAAACTGAGTTTCCTTGAGAGCTGCTTGGAAGCCTGATGGTGTGTGAAGTTAGTGAGCCAAATGGAGTTGTTCTCCCACAAGAACCACTCGGCTGATCCTTCTTCAATATGCCCTTCACCAACATGCAGTGTTTCCTTGATTGAATTAGCTCTCACACCAATATTTGCGTGTAGAGCCTTTGCATTGAGGGCTATCTGAAAACGGCTGTGGCGCTGAAGTTGCCTGTGAATGTGGAGTTGGTGGCATGTGAAACCCGCATGTGGAGCATTCGTTTGTGTGGGATGCTCTACCAGGTTCATTCCTAGATAATGCACTCAAAGGGCACTAAGCATAGAGTGTGAAAACTGAGTTTCCTTGAGAGCTGCTTGGAAGCCTGATGGTGTGTGAAGTTAGTGAGCCAAATGGAGTTGTTCTCTCACAAGAACCACTCGGCTGATCCTTCTTCAATATGCCCTTCACCAACATGCAGTGTTTCCTTGATTGAATTAGCTCTCACACCAATATTTGCGTCTAGAGCCTTTGCATTGAGGGCTATCTGAAACCGGCTGTGGCGCTGAAGTTGCCTGTGAATCTGGAGTTGGTGGCATGTGAAACCCGCATGTGGAGCATTCGTTTGTGTGGGATGCTCTACCAGGTTCATTTCAGTCCTAGCCATACAAAGGGCACTAAGCATAGAGTGTGAAAACTGAGTTTCCTTGAGAGCTGCTTGGAAGCCTGATGGTGTGTGAAGTTAGTGAGCCAAATGGAGTTGTTCTCCCACAAGAACCACTCGGCTGATCCTTCTTCAATATGCCCTTCACCAACATGCAGTGTTTCCTTGATTGAATTAGCTCTCACACCAATATTTGCGTCTAGAGCCTTTGCATTGAGGGCTATCTGAAAACGGCTGTGGCGCTGACGTTGCCTGTGAATGTGGAGTTGGTGGCATGTGAAACCCGCATGTGGAGCATTCGTTTGTGTGCGATGCTCTACCAGGTTCATTCCTAGATAATGCACTCAAAGGGCACTAAGCATAGAGTGTGAAAACTGAGTTTCCTTGAGACCTGCTTGGAAGCCTGATGGTGTGTGAAGTTAGTGAGCCAAATGGAGTTGTTCTCCCACAAGAATCACTCGGCTGATCCTTCTTCAATATGCCCTTCACCAACATGCAGTGTTTCCTTGATTGAATTAGCTCTCACACCAATACTTGCGTCTAGAGCCTTTGCATTGAGGGCTATCTGAAAACGGCTGTGGCACTGAAGTTGCCTGTGAATGTGGAGTTGGTGGCATGTGAAACCTGCATGTGGAGCATTCGTTTGTGTGGGATGCTGACCAAGCTTCATTTCAGTCCTAAGCACACAAAGAGCACTAAGCATAGAGTGTGAAAACTGAGTTTCCTTGAGAGCTGCTTGGAAGCCTGATGGTGTGTGAAGTTAGTGAGCCAAATGGAGTTGTTCTCCCACAAGAACCACTCGGCTGATCCTTCTTCAATATGCCCTTCACCAACATGCAGTGTTTCCTTGATTGAATTAGCTCTCACACCAATACTTGCGTCTAGAGCCTTTGCATTGAGGGCTATCTGAAAACGGCTGTGGCGCTGAAGTTGCCTGTGAATGTGGAGTTGGTGGCATGTGAAACCCGCATGTGGAGCATTCATTTGTGTGGGATGCTCTACCAGGTTCATTCCTAGATAATGCACTCAAAGGGCACTAAGCATAGAGTGTGAAAACTGAGTTTCCTTCAGAGCTGCTTGGAAGCCTGATGGTGTGTGAAGTTAGTGAGCCAAATGGAGTTGTTCTCCCACAAGAACCACTCGGCTGATCCTTCTTCAATATGCCCTTCACCAACATGCAGTGTTTCCTTGATTGAATTAGCTCTCACACCAATATTTGCGTCTAGAGCCTTTGCATTGAGGGCTATCTGAAAACGGCTGTGGCGCTGAAGTTGCCTGTGAATGTGGAGTTGGTGGCATGTGAAACCCGCATGTGGAGCATTCGTTTGTGTGGGATGCTGACCAAGCTTCATTTCAGTCCTAGCCATACAAAGGGCACTAAGCATAGAGTGTGAAAACTGAGTTTCCTTGAGAGCTGCTTGGAAGCCTGATGGTGTGTGAAGTTAGTGAGCCAAATGGAGTTGTTCTTCCACAAGAACCACTCGGCTGATCCTTCTTCAATATGCCCTTCACCAACATGCAGTGTTTCCTTGATTGAATTAGCTCTCACACCAATATTTGCGTCTAGTGCCTTTGCATTGAGGGCTATCTGAAAACGGCTGTGGCGCTGAAGTTGCCTGTGAATGTGGAGTTGGTGGCATGTGAAACCCGCATGTGGAGCATTCGTTTGTGTGGGATGCTCTACCAGGTTCATTTCAGTCCTAGCCATACAAAGGGCACTAAGCATAGAGTGTGAAAACTGAGTTTCCTTGAGAGCTGCTTGGAAGCCTGATGGTGTGTGAAGTTAGTGAGCCAAATGGAGTTGTTCTCACACAAGAACCACTCGGCTGATCCTTCTTCAATATGCCCTTCACCAACATGCAGTGTTTCCTTGATTGAATTAGCTCTCACACCAATATTTGCGTCTAGAGCCTTTGCATTGAGGGCTATCTGAAAACGGCTGTGGCGCTGAAGTTGCCTGTGAATGTGGAGTTGGTGGCATGTGAAACCCGCATGTGGAGCATTCGTTTGTGTGGGATGCTTTACCAGGTTCATTTCAGTCCTAGCCATACAAAGGGCACTAAGCATAGAGTGTGAAAACTGAGTTTCCTTGAGAGCTGCTTGGAAGCCTGATGGTGTGTGAAGCTAGTGAGCCAAATGGAGTTGTTCTCCCACAAGAACCACTCGGCTGATCCTTCTTCAATATGCCCTTCACCAACATGCAGTGTTTCCTTGATTGAATTAGCTCTCACACCAATATTTGCGTCTAGAGCCTTTGCATTGAGGGCTATCTGAAAACGGCTGTGGCGCTGAAGTTGCCTGTGAATGTGGAGTTGGTGGCATGTGAAACCCGCATGTGGAGCATTCGTTTGTGTGGGATGCTCTACCAGGTTCATTTCAGTCCTAGCCATACAAAGGGCACTAAGCATAGAGTGTGAAAACTGAGTTTCCTTGAGAGCTGCTTGGAAGCCTGATGGTGTGTGAAGCTAGTGAGCCAAATGGAGTTGTTCTCCCACAAGAACCACTCGGCTGATCCTTCTTCAATATGCCCTTCACCAACATGCAGTGTTTCCTTGATTGAATTAGCTCTCACACCAATATTTGCGTCTAGAGCCTTTGCATTGAGGGCTATCTGAAAACGGCTGTGGCGCTGAAGTTGCCTGTGAATGTGGAGTTGGTGGCATGTGAAACCCGCATGTGGAGCATTCGTTTGTGTGGGATGCTCTACCAGGTTCATTCCTAGATAATGCACTCAAAGGGCACTAAGCATAGAGTGTGAAAACTGAGTTTCCTTGAGAGCTGCTTGGAAGCCTGATGGTGTGTGAAGTTAGTGAGCCAAATGGAGTTGTTCTCCCACAAGAACCACTCGGCTGATCCTTCTTCAATATGCCCTTCACCAACATGCAGTGTTTCCTTGATTGAATTAGCTCTCACACCAATATTTGCGTCTAGAGCCTTTGCATTGAGGGCTATCTGAAAACGGCTGTGGCGCTGAAGTTGCCTGTGAATGTGGAGTTGGTGGCATGTGAAACCCGCATGTGGAGCATTCGTTTGTGTGGGATGCTGACCAAGCTTCATTTCAGTCCTAGCCATACAAAGGGCACTAAGCATAGAGTGTGAAAACTGAGTTTCCTTGAGAGCTGCTTGGAAGCCTGATGGTGTGTGAAGTTAGTGAGCCAAATGGAGTTGTTCTTCCACAAGAACCACTCGGCTGATCCTTCTTCAATATGCCCTTCACCAACATGCAGTGTTTCCTTGATTGAATTAGCTCTCACACCAATATTTGCGTCTAATGCCTTTGCATTGAGGGCTATCTGAAAACGGCTGTGGCGCTGAAGTTGCCTGTGAATGTGGAGTTGGTGGCATGTGAAACCCGCATGTGGAGCATTCGTTTGTGTGGGATGCTCTACCAGGTTCATTTCAGTCCTAGCCATACAAAGGGCACTAAGCATAGAGTGTGAAAACTGAGTTTCCTTGAGAGCTGCTTGGAAGCCTGATGGTGTGTGAAGTTAGTGAGCCAAATGGAGTTGTTCTCACACAAGAACCACTCGGCTGATCCTTCTTCAATATGCCCTTCACCAACATGCAGTGTTTCCTTGATTGAATTAGCTCTCACACCAATATTTGCGTCTAGAGCCTTTGCATTGAGGGCTATCTGAAAACGGCTGTGGCGCTGAAGTTGCCTGTGAATGTGGAGTTGGTGGCATGTGAAACCCGCATGTGGAGCATTCGTTTGTGTGGGATGCTTTACCAGGTTCATTTCAGTCCTAGCCATACAAAGGGCACTAAGCATAGAGTGTGAAAACTGAGTTTCCTTGAGAGCTGCTTGGAAGCCTGATGGTGTGTGAAGCTAGTGAGCCAAATGGAGTTGTTCTCCCACAAGAACCACTCGGCTGATCCTTCTTCAATATGCCCTTCACCAACATGCAGTGTTTCCTTGATTGAATTAGCTCTCACACCAATATTTGCGTGTAGAGCCTTTGCATTGAGGGCTATCTGAAAACGGCTGTGGCGCTGAAGTTGCCTGTGAATGTGGAGTTGGTGGCATGTGAAACCCGCATGTGGAGCATTCGTTTGTGTGGGATGCTCTACCAGGTTCATTTCAGTCCTAGCCATACAAAGGGCACTAAGCATAGAGTGTGAAAACTGAGTTTCCTTGAGAGCTGCTTGGAAGCCTGATGGTGTGTGAAGCTAGTGAGCCAAATGGAGTTGTTCTCCCACAAGAACCACTCGGCTGATCCTTCTTCAATATGCCCTTCACCAACATGCAGTGTTTCCTTGATTGAATTAGCTCTCACACCAATATTTGCGTCTAGAGCCTTTGCATTGAGGGCTATCTGAAAACGGCTGTGGCGCTGAAGTTGCCTGTGAATGTGGAGTTGGTGGCATGTGAAACCCGCATGTGGAGCATTCGTTTGTGTGGGATGCAGACCAAGCTTCATTTCAGTCCTAGCCATACAAAGGGCACTAAGCATAGAGTGTGAAAACTGAGTTTCCTTGAGAGCTGCTTGGAAGCCTGATGGTGTGTGAAGTTAGTGAGCCAAATGGAGTTGTTCTCCCACAAGAACCACTCGGCTGATCCTTCTTCAATATGCCCTTCACCAACATGCAGTGTTTCCTTGATTGAATTAGCTCTCACACCAATATTTGCGTCTAGTGCCTTTGCATTGAGGGCTATCTGAAAACGGCTGTGGCGCTGAAGTTGCCTGTGAATGTGGAGTTGGTGGCATGTGAAACCCGCATGTGGAGCATTCGTTTGTGTGGGATGCTCTACCAGGTTCATTTCAGTCCTAGCCATACAAAGGGCACTAAGCATAGAGTGTGAAAACTGAGTTTCCTTGAGAGCTGCTTGGAAGCCTGATGGTGTGTGAAGTTAGTGAGCCAAATGGAGTTGTTCTCCCACAAGAACCACTCGGCTGATCCTTCTTCAATATGCCCTTCACCAACATGCAGTGTTTCCTTGATTGAATTAGCTCTCACACCAATATTTGCGTCTAGAGCCTTTGCATTGAGGGCTATCTGAAAACGGCTGTGGCGCTGAAGTTGCCTGTGAATGTGGAGTTGGTGGCATGTGAAACCCGCATGTGGAGCATTCGTTTGTGTGGGATGCTCTACCAGGTTCATTTCAGTCCTAGCCATACAAAGGGCACTAAGCATAGAGTGTGAAAACTGAGTTTCCTTGAGAGCTGCTTGGAAGCCTGATGGTGTGTGAAGCTAGTGAGCCAAATGGAGTTGTTCTCCCACAAGAACCACTCGGCTGATCCTTCTTCAATATGCCCTTCACCAACATGCAGTGTTTCCTTGATTGAATTAGCTCTCACACCAATATTTGCGTCTAGAGCCTTTGCATTGAGGGCTATCTGAAAACGGCTGTGGCGCTGAAGTTGCCTGTGAATGTGGAGTTGGTGGCATGTGAAACCCGCATGTGGAGCATTCGTTTGTGTGGGATGCTCTACCAGGTTCATTCCTAGATAATGCACTCAAAGGGCACTAAGCATAGAGTGTGAAAACTGAGTTTCCTTGAGAGCTGCTTGGAAGCCTGATGGTGTGTGAAGTTAGTGAGCCAAATGGAGTTGTTCTCCCACAAGAACCACTCGGCTGATCCTTCTTCAATATGCCCTTCACCAACATGCAGTGTTTCCTTGATTGAATTAGCTCTCACACCAATATTTGCGTCTAGAGCCTTTGCATTGAGGGCTATCTGAAAACGGCTGTGGCGCTGAAGTTGCCTGTGAATGTGGAGTTGGTGGCATGTGAAACCCGCATGTGGAGCATTCGTTTGTGTGGGATGCTGACCAAGCTTCATTTCAGTCCTAGCCATACAAAGGGCACTAAGCATAGAGTGTGAAAACTGAGTTTCCTTGAGAGCTGCTTGGAAGCCTGATGGTGTGTGAAGTTAGTGAGCCAAATGGAGTTGTTCTTCCACAAGAACCACTCGGCTGATCCTTCTTCAATATGCCCTTCACCAACATGCAGTGTTTCCTTGATTGAATTAGCTCTCACACCAATATTTGCGTCTAATGCCTTTGCATTGAGGGCTATCTGAAAACGGCTGTGGCGCTGAAGTTGCCTGTGAATGTGGAGTTGGTGGCATGTGAAACCCGCATGTGGAGCATTCGTTTGTGTGGGATGCTCTACCAGGTTCATTTCAGTCCTAGCCATACAAAGGGCACTAAGCATAGAGTGTGAAAACTGAGTTTCCTTGAGAGCTGCTTGGAAGCCTGATGGTGTGTGAAGTTAGTGAGCCAAATGGAGTTGTTCTCACACAAGAACCACTCGGCTGATCCTTCTTCAATATGCCCTTCACCAACATGCAGTGTTTCCTTGATTGAATTAGCTCTCACACCAATATTTGCGTCTAGAGCCTTTGCATTGAGGGCTATCTGAAAACGGCTGTGGCGCTGAAGTTGCCTGTGAATGTGGAGTTGGTGGCATGTGAAACCCGCATGTGGAGCATTCGTTTGTGTGGGATGCTTTACCAGGTTCATTTCAGTCCTAGCCATACAAAGGGCACTAAGCATAGAGTGTGAAAACTGAGTTTCCTTGAGAGCTGCTTGGAAGCCTGATGGTGTGTGAAGCTAGTGAGCCAAATGGAGTTGTTCTCCCACAAGAACCACTCGGCTGATCCTTCTTCAATATGCCCTTCACCAACATGCAGTGTTTCCTTGATTGAATTAGCTCTCACACCAATATTTGCGTGTAGAGCCTTTGCATTGAGGGCTATCTGAAAACGGCTGTGGCGCTGAAGTTGCCTGTGAATGTGGAGTTGGTGGCATGTGAAACCCGCATGTGGAGCATTCGTTTGTGTGGGATGCTCTACCAGGTTCATTTCAGTCCTAGCCATACAAAGGGCACTAAGCATAGAGTGTGAAAACTGAGTTTCCTTGAGAGCTGCTTGGAAGCCTGATGGTGTGTGAAGCTAGTGAGCCAAATGGAGTTGTTCTCCCACAAGAACCACTCGGCTGATCCTTCTTCAATATGCCCTTCACCAACATGCAGTGTTTCCTTGATTGAATTAGCTCTCACACCAATATTTGCGTCTAGAGCCTTTGCATTGAGGGCTATCTGAAAACGGCTGTGGCGCTGAAGTTGCCTGTGAATGTGGAGTTGGTGGCATGTGAAACCCGCATGTGGAGCATTCGTTTGTGTGGGATGCAGACCAAGCTTCATTTCAGTCCTAGCCATACAAAGGGCACTAAGCATAGAGTGTGAAAACTGAGTTTCCTTGAGAGCTGCTTGGAAGCCTGATGGTGTGTGAAGTTAGTGAGCCAAATGGAGTTGTTCTCCCACAAGAACCACTCGGCTGATCCTTCTTCAATATGCCCTTCACCAACATGCAGTGTTTCCTTGATTGAATTAGCTCTCACACCAATATTTGCGTCTAGTGCCTTTGCATTGAGGGCTATCTGAAAACGGCTGTGGCGCTGAAGTTGCCTGTGAATGTGGAGTTGGTGGCATGTGAAACCCGCATGTGGAGCATTCGTTTGTGTGGGATGCTCTACCAGGTTCATTTCAGTCCTAGCCATACAAAGGGCACTAAGCATAGAGTGTGAAAACTGAGTTTCCTTGAGAGCTGCTTGGAAGCCTGATGGTGTGTGAAGTTAGTGAGCCAAATGGAGTTGTTCTCCCACAAGAACCACTCGGCTGATCCTTCTTCAATATGCCCTTCACCAACATGCAGTGTTTCCTTGATTGAATTAGCTCTCACACCAATATTTGCGTCTAGAGCCTTTGCATTGAGGGCTATCTGAAAACGGCTGTGGCGCTGAAGTTGCCTGTGAATGTGGAGTTGGTGGCATGTGAAACCCGCATGTGGAGCATTCGTTTGTGTGGGATGCTCTACCAGGTTCATTCCTAGATAATGCACTCAAAGGGCACTAAGCATAGAGTGTGAAAACTGAGTTTCCTTGAGAGCTGCTTGGAAGCCTGATGGTGTGTGAAGTTAGTGAGCCAAATGGAGTTGTTCTCCCACAAGAACCACTCGGCTGATCCTTCTTCAATATGCCCTTCACCAACATGCAGTGTTTCCTTGATTGAATTAGCTCTCACACCAATATTTGCGTCTAGAGCCTTTGCATTGAGGGCTATCTGAAAACGGCTGTGGCGCTGAAGTTGCCTGTGAATGTGGAGTTGGTGGCATGTGAAACCCGCATGTGGAGCATTCGTTTGTGTGGGATGCTGACCAAGCTTCATTTCAGTCCTAGCCATACAAAGGGCACTAAGCATAGAGTGTGAAAACTGAGTTTCCTTGAGAGCTGCTTGGAAGCCTGATGGTGTGTGAAGTTAGTGAGCCAAATGGAGTTGTTCTTCCACAAGAACCACTCGGCTGATCCTTCTTCAATATGCCCTTCACCAACATGCAGTGTTTCCTTGATTGAATTAGCTCTCACACCAATATTTGCGTCTAGTGCCTTTGCATTGAGGGCTATCTGAAAACGGCTGTGGCGCTGAAGTTGCCTGTGAATGTGGAGTTGGTGGCATGTGAAACCCGCATGTGGAGCATTCGTTTGTGTGGGATGCTCTACCAGGTTCATTTCAGTCCTAGCCATACAAAGGGCACTAAGCATAGAGTGTGAAAACTGAGTTTCCTTGAGAGCTGCTTGGAAGCCTGATGGTGTGTGAAGTTAGTGAGCCAAATGGAGTTGTTCTCACACAAGAACCACTCGGCTGATCCTTCTTCAATATGCCCTTCACCAACATGCAGTGTTTCCTTGATTGAATTAGCTCTCACACCAATATTTGCGTCTAGAGCCTTTGCATTGAGGGCTATCTGAAAACGGCTGTGGCGCTGAAGTTGCCTGTGAATGTGGAGTTGGTGGCATGTGAAACCCGCCTGTGGAGCATTCGTTTGTGTGGGATGCTTTACCAGGTTCATTTCAGTCCTAGCCATACAAAGGGCACTAAGCATAGAGTGTGAAAACTGAGTTTCCTTGAGAGCTGCTTGGAAGCCTGATGGTGTGTGAAGCTAGTGAGCCAAATGGAGTTGTTCTCCCACAAGAACCACTCGGCTGATCCTTCTTCAATATGCCCTTCACCAACATGCAGTGTTTCCTTGATTGAATTAGCTCTCACACCAATATTTGCGTGTAGAGCCTTTGCATTGAGGGCTATCTGAAAACGGCTGTGGCGCTGAAGTTGCCTGTGAATGTGGAGTTGGTGGCATGTGAAACCCGCATGTGGAGCATTCGTTTGTGTGGGATGCTCTACCAGGTTCATTTCAGTCCTAGCCATACAAAGGGCACTAAGCATAGAGTGTGAAAACTGAGTTTCCTTGAGAGCTGCTTGGAAGCCTGATGGTGTGTGAAGCTAGTGAGCCAAATGGAGTTGTTCTCCCACAAGAACCACTCGGCTGATCCTTCTTCAATATGCCCTTCACCAACATGCAGTGTTTCCTTGATTGAATTAGCTCTCACACCAATATTTGCGTGTAGAGCCTTTGCATTGAGGGCTATCTGAAAACGGCTGTGGCGCTGAAGTTGCCTGTGAATGTGGAGTTGGTGGCATGTGAAACCCGCATGTGGAGCATTCGTTTGTGTGGGATGCTCTACCAGGTTCATTCCTAGATAATGCACTCAAAGGGCACTAAGCATAGAGTGTGAAAACTGAGTTTCCTTGAGAGCTGCTTGGAAGCCTGATGGTGTGTGAAGCTAGTGAGCCAAATGGAGTTGTTCTCCCACAAGAACCACTCGGCTGATCCTTCTTCAATATGCCCTTCACCAACATGCAGTGTTTCCTTGATTGAATTAGCTCTCACACCAATATTTGCGTCTAGAGCCTTTGCATTGAGGGCTATCTGAAAACGGCTGTGGCGCTGAAGTTGCCTGTGAATGTGGAGTTGGTGGCATGTGAAACCCGCATGTGCAGCATTCGTTTGTGTGGGATGCTCTACCAGGTTCATTTCAGTCCTAGCCATACAAAGGGCACTAAGCATAGAGTGTGAAAACTGAGTTTCCTTGAGAGCTGCTTGGAAGCCTGATGGTGTGTGAAGCTAGTGAGCCAAATGGAGTTGTTCTCCCACAAGAACCACTCGGCTGATCCTTCTTCAATATGCCCTTCACCAACATGCAGTGTTTCCTTGATTGAATTAGCTCTCACACCAATATTTGCGTCTAGAGCCTTTGCATTGAGGGCTATCTGAAAACGGCTGTGGCGCTGAAGTTGCCTGTGAATGTGGAGTTGGTGGCATGTGAAACCCGCATGTGGAGCATTCGTTTGTGTGGGATGCAGACCAAGCTTCATTTCAGTCCTAGCCATACAAAGGGCACTAAGCATAGAGTGTGAAAACTGAGTTTCCTTGAGAGCTGCTTGGAAGCCTGATGGTGTGTGAAGTTAGTGAGCCAAATGGAGTTGTTCTCCCACAAGAACCACTCGGCTGATCCTTCTTCAATATGCCCTTCACCAACATGCAGTGTTTCCTTGATTGAATTAGCTCTCACACCAATATTTGCGTCTAGTGCCTTTGCATTGAGGGCTATCTGAAAACGGCTGTGGCGCTGAAGTTGCCTGTGAATGTGGAGTTGGTGGCATGTGAAACCCGCATGTGGAGCATTCGTTTGTGTGGGATGCTCTACCAGGTTCATTTCAGTCCTAGCCATACAAAGGGCACTAAGCATAGAGTGTGAAAACTGAGTTTCCTTGAGAGCTGCTTGGAAGCCTGATGGTGTGTGAAGTTAGTGAGCCAAATGGAGTTGTTCTCCCACAAGAACCACTCGGCTGATCCTTCTTCAATATGCCCTTCACCAACATGCAGTGTTTCCTTGATTGAATTAGCTCTCACACCAATATTTGCGTCTAGAGCCTTTGCATTGAGGGCTATCTGAAAACGGCTGTGGCGCTGAAGTTGCCTGTGAATGTGGAGTTGGTGGCATGTGAAACCCGCCTGTGGAGCATTCGTTTGTGTGGGATGCTCTACCGGGTTCATTCCTAGATAATGCATTCAAAGGGCACTAAGCATAGAGTGTGAAAACTGAGTTTCCTTGAGAGCTGCTTGGAAGCCTGATGGTGTGTGAAGTTAGTGAGCCAAATGGAGTTGTTCTCCCACAAGAACCACTCTGCTGATCCTCCTTCAATATGCCCTTCACCAACATGCAGTGTTTCCTTGATTGAATTAGCTCTCACACCAATATTTGCGTCTAGAGCCTTTGCATTGAGGGCTATCTGAAAACGGCTGTGGCGCTGAAGTTGCCTGTGAATGTGGAGTTGGTGGCATGTGAAACCCGCAGGTGGAGCATTCGTTTGTGTGGGATGCTCTACCAGGTTCATTTCCGTCCTAGCCATACAAAGGGCACTAAGCATAGAGTGTGAAAACTGAGTTTCCTTGAGAGCTGCTTTGAAGCCTGATGGTGTGTGAAGTTAGTGAGCCAAATGGAGTTGTTCTCCCACAAGAACCACTCTGCTGATCCTTCTTCAATATGCCCTTCACCAACATGCAGTGTTTCCTTGATTGAATTAGCTCTCACACCAATATTTGCGTCTAGAGCCTTTGCATTGAGGGCTATCTGAAAACGGCTGTGGCGCTGAAGTTGCCTGTGAATGTGGAGTTGGTGGCATGTGAAACCCGCATGTGGAGCATTCGTTTGTGTGGGATGCTCTACCTGGTTCATTCCTAGATAATGCACTCAAAGGGCACTAAGCATAGAGTGTGAAAACTGAGTATCCTTGAGAGCTGCTTGGAAGCCTGATGGTGTGTGAAGTTAGTGAGCCAAATGGAGTTGTTCTCCCACAAGAACCACTCGACTGATCCTTCTTCAATATGCCCTTCACCAACATGCAGTGTTTCCTTGATTGAATTAGCTCTCACACCAATATTTGTGTCTAGAGCCTTTGCATTGAGGGCTATCTGAAAACGGCTGTGGCGCTGAAGTTGCCTGTGAATGTGGAGTTGGTGGCATGTGAAACCCGCATGTGGAGCATTCGTTTGTGTGGGATGCTCTACCAGGTTCATTTCAGTCCTAGCCATACAAAGGGCACTAAGCATAGAGTGTGAAAACTGAGTTTCCTTGAGAGCTGCTTGGAAGCCTGATGGTGTGTGAAGTTAGTGAGCCAAATGGAGTTGTTCTCCCACAAGAACCACTCGGCTGATCCTTCTTCAATATGCCCTTCACCAACATGCAGTGTTTCCTTGATTGAATTAGCTCTCACACCAATATTTGCGTGTAGAGCCTTTGCATTGAGGGCTATCTGAAAACGGCTGTGGCGCTGAAGTTGCCTGTGAATGTGGAGTTGGTGGCATGTGAAACCCGCATGTGGAGCATTCGTTTGTGTGGGATGCTCTACCAGGTTCATTCCTAGATAATGCACTCAAAGGGCACTAAGCATAGAGTGTGAAAACTGAGTTTCCTTGAGAGCTGCTTGGAAGCCTGATGGTGTGTGAAGTTAGTGAGCCAAATGGAGTTGTTCTCTCACAAGAACCACTCGGCTGATCCTTCTTCAATATGCCCTTCACCAACATGCAGTGTTTCCTTGATTGAATTAGCTCTCACACCAATATTTGCGTCTAGAGCCTTTGCATTGAGGGCTATCTGAAACCGGCTGTGGCGCTGAAGTTGCCTGTGAATCTGGAGTTGGTGGCATGTGAAACCCGCATGTGGAGCATTCGTTTGTGTGGGATGCTCTACCAGGTTCATTTCAGTCCTAGCCATACAAAGGGCACTAAGCATAGAGTGTGAAAACTGAGTTTCCTTGAGAGCTGCTTGGAAGCCTGATGGTGTGTGAAGTTAGTGAGCCAAATGGAGTTGTTCTCCCACAAGAACCACTCGGCTGATCCTTCTTCAATATGCCCTTCACCAACATGCAGTGTTTCCTTGATTGAATTAGCTCTCACACCAATATTTGCGTCTAGAGCCTTTGCATTGAGGGCTATCTGAAAACGGCTGTGGCGCTGACGTTGCCTGTGAATGTGGAGTTGGTGGCATGTGAAACCCGCATGTGGAGCATTCGTTTGTGTGCGATGCTCTACCAGGTTCATTCCTAGATAATGCACTCAAAGGGCACTAAGCATAGAGTGTGAAAACTGAGTTTCCTTGAGACCTGCTTGGAAGCCTGATGGTGTGTGAAGTTAGTGAGCCAAATGGAGTTGTTCTCCCACAAGAATCACTCGGCTGATCCTTCTTCAATATGCCCTTCACCAACATGCAGTGTTTCCTTGATTGAATTAGCTCTCACACCAATACTTGCGTCTAGAGCCTTTGCATTGAGGGCTATCTGAAAACGGCTGTGGCACTGAAGTTGCCTGTGAATGTGGAGTTGGTGGCATGTGAAACCCGCATGTGGAGCATTCGTTTGTGTGGGATGCTGACCAAGCTTCATTTCAGTCCTAAGCACACAAAGAGCACTAAGCATAGAGTGTGAAAACTGAGTTTCCTTGAGAGCTGCTTGGAAGCCTGATGGTGTGTGAAGTTAGTGAGCCAAATGGAGTTGTTCTCCCACAAGAACCACTCGGCTGATCCTTCTTCAATATGCCCTTCACCAACATGCAGTGTTTCCTTGATTGAATTAGCTCTCACACCAATACTTGCGTCTAGAGCCTTTGCATTGAGGGCTATCTGAAAACGGCTGTGGCGCTGAAGTTGCCTGTGAATGTGGAGTTGGTGGCATGTGAAACCCGCATGTGGAGCATTCATTTGTGTGGGATGCTCTACCAGGTTCATTCCTAGATAATGCACTCAAAGGGCACTAAGCATAGAGTGTGAAAACTGAGTTTCCTTCAGAGCTGCTTGGAAGCCTGATGGTGTGTGAAGTTAGTGAGCCAAATGGAGTTGTTCTCCCACAAGAACCACTCGGCTGATCCTTCTTCAATATGCCCTTCACCAACATGCAGTGTTTCCTTGATTGAATTAGCTCTCACACCAATATTTGCGTCTAGAGCCTTTGCATTGAGGGCTATCTGAAAACGGCTGTGGCGCTGAAGTTGCCTGTGAATGTGGAGTTGGTGGCATGTGAAACCCGCATGTGGAGCATTCGTTTGTGTGGGATGCTGACCAAGCTTCATTTCAGTCCTAGCCATACAAAGGGCACTAAGCATAGAGTGTGAAAACTGAGTTTCCTTGAGAGCTGCTTGGAAGCCTGATGGTGTGTGAAGTTAGTGAGCCAAATGGAGTTGTTCTTCCACAAGAACCACTCGGCTGATCCTTCTTCAATATGCCCTTCACCAACATGCAGTGTTTCCTTGATTGAATTAGCTCTCACACCAATATTTGCGTCTAGTGCCTTTGCATTGAGGGCTATCTGAAAACGGCTGTGGCGCTGAAGTTGCCTGTGAATGTGGAGTTGGTGGCATGTGAAACCCGCATGTGGAGCATTCGTTTGTGTGGGATGCTCTACCAGGTTCATTTCAGTCCTAGCCATACAAAGGGCACTAAGCATAGAGTGTGAAAACTGAGTTTCCTTGAGAGCTGCTTGGAAGCCTGATGGTGTGTGAAGTTAGTGAGCCAAATGGAGTTGTTCTCCCACAAGAACCACTCGGCTGATCCTTCTTCAATATGCCCTTCACCAACATGCAGTGTTTCCTTGATTGAATTAGCTCTCACACCAATATTTGCGTCTAGAGCCTTTGCATTGAGGGCTATCTGAAAACGGCTGTGGCGCTGAAGTTGCCTGTGAATGTGGAGTTGGTGGCATGTGAAACCCGCATGTGGAGCATTCGTTTGTGTGGGATGCTTTACCAGGTTCATTTCAGTCCTAGCCATACAAAGGGCACTAAGCATAGAGTGTGAAAACTGAGTTTCCTTGAGAGCTGCTTGGAAGCCTGATGGTGTGTGAAGTTAGTGAGCCAAATGGAGTTGTTCTCCCACAAGAACCACTCGGCTGATCCTTCTTCAATATGCCCTTCACCAACATGCAGTGTTTCCTTGATTGAATTAGCTCTCACACCAATATTTGCGTCTAGAGCCTTTGCATTGAGGGCTATCTGAAAACGGCTGTGGCGCTGACGTTGCCTGTGAATGTGGAGTTGGTGGCATGTGAAACCCGCATGTGGAGCATTCGTTTGTGTGGGATGCTGACCAAGCTTCATTTCAGTCCTAGCCATACAAAGGGCACTAAGCATAGAGTGTGAAAACTGAGTTTCCTTGAGAGCTGCTTGGAAGCCTGATGGTGTGTGAAGTTAGTGAGCCAAATGGAGTTGTTCTCCCACAAGAACCACTCGGCTGATCCTTCTTCAATATGCCCTTCACCAACATGCAGTGTTTCCTTGATTGAATTAGCTCTCACACCAATATTTGCGTCTAGAGCCTTTGCATTGAGGGCTATCTGAAAACGGCTGTGGCGCTGAAGTTGCCTGTGAATGTGGAGTTGGTGGCATGTGAAACCCGCATGTGGAGCATTCGTTTGTGTGGGATGCTCTACCAGGTTCATTCCTAGATAATGCACTCAAAGGGCACTAAGCATAGAGTGTGAAAACTGAGTTTCCTTGAGAGCTGCTTGGAAGCCTGATGGTGTGTGAAGTTAGTGAGCCAAATGGAGTTGTTCTCCCACAAGAACCACTCGGCTGATCCTTCTTCAATATGCCCTTCACCAACATGCAGTGTTTCCTTGATTGAATTAGCTCTCACACCAATATTTGCGTCTAGAGCCTTTGCATTGAGGGCTATCTGAAAACGGCTGTGGCGCTGAAGTTGCCTGTGAATGTGGAGTTGGTGGCATGTGAAACCCGCATGTGGAGCATTCGTTTGTGTGGGATGCTGACCAAGCTTCATTTCAGTCCTAGCCATACAAAGGGCACTAAGCATAGAGTGTGAAAACTGAGTTTCCTTGAGAGCTGCTTGGAAGCCTGATGGTGTGTGAAGTTAGTGAGCCAAATGGAGTTGTTCTCCCACAAGAACCACTCGGCTGATCCTTCTTCAATATGCCCTTCACCAACATGCAGTGTTTCCTTGATTGAATTAGCTCTCACACCAATATTTGCGTCTAGTGCCTTTGCATTGAGGGCTATCTGAAAACGGCTGTGGCGCTGAAGTTGCCTGTGAATGTGGAGTTGGTGGCATGTGAAACCCGCATGTGGAGCATTCGTTTGTGTGGGATGCTCTACCAGGTTCATTTCAGTCCTAGCCATACAAAGGGCACTAAGCATAGAGTGTGAAAACTGAGTTTCCTTGAGAGCTGCTTGGAAGCCTGATGGTGTGTGAAGTTAGTGAGCCAAATGGAGTTGTTCTCACACAAGAACCACTCGGCTGATCCTTCTTCAATATGCCCTTCACCAACATGCAGTGTTTCCTTGATTGAATTAGCTCTCACACCAATATTTGCGTCTAGAGCCTTTGCATTGAGGGCTATCTGAAAACGGCTGTGGCGCTGGAGTTGCCTGTGAATGTGGAGTTGGTGGCATGTGAAACCCGCATGTGGAGCATTCGTTTGTGTGGGATGCTTTACCAGGTTCATTTCAGTCCTAGCCATACAAAGGGCACTAAGCATAGAGTGTGAAAACTGAGTTTCCTTGAGAGCTGCTTGGAAGCCTGATGGTGTGTGAAGCTAGTGAGCCAAATGGAGTTGTTCTCCCACAAGAACCACTCGGCTGATCCTTCTTCAATATGCCCTTCACCAACATGCAGTGTTTCCTTGATTGAATTAGCTCTCACACCAATATTTGCGTGTAGAGCCTTTGCATTGAGGGCTATCTGAAAACGGCTGTGGCGCTGAAGTTGCCTGTGAATGTGGAGTTGGTGGCATGTGAAACCCGCATGTGGAGCATTCGTTTGTGTGGGATGCTCTACCAGGTTCATTTCAGTCCTAGCCATACAAAGGGCACTAAGCATAGAGTGTGAAAACTGAGTTTCCTTGAGAGCTGCTTGGAAGCCTGATGGTGTGTGAAGCTAGTGAGCCAAATGGAGTTGTTCTCCCACAAGAACCACTCGGCTGATCCTTCTTCAATATGCCCTTCACCAACATGCAGTGTTTCCTTGATTGAATTAGCTCTCACACCAATATTTGCGTCTAGAGCCTTTGCATTGAGGGCTATCTGAAAACGGCTGTGGCGCTGAAGTTGCCTGTGAATGTGGAGTTGGTGGCATGTGAAACCCGCATGTGGAGCATTCGTTTGTGTGGGATGCTCTACCAGGTTCATTCCTAGATAATGCACTCAAAGGGCACTAAGCATAGAGTGTGAAAACTGAGTTTCCTTGAGAGCTGCTTGGAAGCCTGATGGTGTGTGAAGTTAGTGAGCCAAATGGAGTTGTTCTCCCACAAGAACCACTCGGCTGATCCTTCTTCAATATGCCCTTCACCAACATGCAGTGTTTCCTTGATTGAATTAGCTCTCACACCAATATTTGCGTCTAGAGCCTTTGCATTGAGGGCTATCTGAAAACGGCTGTGGCGATGAAGTTGCCTGTGAATGTGGAGTTGGTGGCATGTGAAACCCGCATGTGGAGCATTCGTTTGTGTGGGATGCTCTACCAGGTTCATTCCTAGATAATGCACTCAAAGGGCACTAAGCATAGAGTGTGAAAACTGAGTTTCCTTGAGAGCTGCTTGGAAGCCTGATGGTGTGTGAAGTTAGTGAGCCAAATGGAGTTGTTCTCCCACAAGAACCACTCGGCTGATCCTTCTTCAATATGCTCTTCACCAACATGCAGTGTTTCCTTGATTGAATTAGCTCTCACACCAATATTTGTGTCTAGAGCCTTTGCATTGAGGGCTATCTGAAAACGGCTGTGGCGCTGAAGTTGCCTGTGAATGTGGAGTTGGTGGCATGTGAAACCCGCATGTGGAGCATTCGTTTGTGTGGGATGCTGACCAAGCTTCATTTCAGTCCTAAGCACACAAAGAGCACTAAGCATAGAGTGTGAAAACTGAGTTTCCTTGAGAGCTGCTTGGAAGCCTGATGGTGTGTGAAGCTAGTGAGCCAAATGGAGTTGTTCTCCCACAAGAACCACTCGGCTGATCCTTCTTCAATATGCCCTTCACCAACATGCAGTGTTTCCTTGATTGAATTAGCTCTCACACCAATATTTGCGTCTAGAGCCTTTGCATTGAGGGCTATCTGAAAACGGCTGTGGCGCTGAAGTTGCCTGTGAATGTGGAGTTGGTGGCATGTGAAACCCGCATGTGGAGCATTCGTTTGTGTGGGATGCTCTACCAGGTTCATTCCTAGATAATGCACTCAAAGGGCACTAAGCATAGAGTGTGAAAACTGAGTTTCCTTGAGAGCTGCTTGGAAGCCTGATGGTGTGTGAAGTTAGTGAGCCAAATGGAGTTGTTCTCCCACAAGAACCACTCGACTGATCCTTCTTCAATATGCCCTTCACCAACATGCAGTGTTTCCTTGATTGAATTAGCTCTCACACCAATATTTGCGTCTAGAGCCTTTGCATTGAGGGCTATCTGAAAACGGCTGTGGCGCTGAAGTTGCCTGTGAATGTGGAGTTGGTGGCATGTGAAACCCGCATGTGGAGCATTCGTTTGTGTGGGATGCTGACCAATCTTCATTTCAGTCCTAAGCACACAAAGAGCACTAAGCATAGAGTGTGAAAACTGAGTTTCCTTGAGAGCTGCTTGGAAGCCTGATGGTGTGTGAAGTTAGTGAGCCAAATGGAGTTGTTCTCCCACAAGAACCACTCGGCTGATCCTTCTTCAATATGCCCTTCACCAACATGCAGTGTTTCCTTGATTGAATTAGCTCTCACACCAATATTTGCGTCTAGAGCCTTTGCATTGAGGGCTATCTGAAAACGGCTGTGGCGATGAAGTTGCCTGTGAATGTGGAGTTGGTGGCATGTGAAACCCGCATGTGGAGCATTCGTTTGTGTGGGATGCTCTACCAGGTTCATTCCTAGATAATGCACTCAAAGGGCACTAAGCATAGAGTGTGAAAACTGAGTTTCCTTGAGAGCTGCTTGGAAGCCTGATGGTGTGTGAAGTTAGTGAGCCAAATGGAGTTGTTCTCCCACAAGAACCACTCGGCTGATCCTTCTTCAATATGCTCTTCACCAACATGCAGTGTTTCCTTGATTGAATTAGCTCTCACACCAATATTTGTGTCTAGAGCCTTTGCATTGAGGGCTATCTGAAAACGGCTGTGGCGCTGAAGTTGCCTGTGAATGTGGAGTTGGTGGCATGTGAAACCCGCATGTGGAGCATTCGTTTGTGTGGGATGCTGACCAAGCTTCATTTCAGTCCTAAGCACACAAAGAGCACTAAGCATAGAGTGTGAAAACTGAGTTTCCTTGAGAGCTGCTTGGAAGCCTGATGGTGTGTGAAGCTAGTGAGCCAAATGGAGTTGTTCTCCCACAAGAACCACTCGGCTGATCCTTCTTCAATATGCCCTTCACCAACATGCAGTGTTTCCTTGATTGAATTAGCTCTCACACCAATATTTGCGTCTAGAGCCTTTGCATTGAGGGCTATCTGAAAACGGCTGTGGCGCTGAAGTTGCCTGTGAATGTGGAGTTGGTGGCATGTGAAACCCGCATGTGGAGCATTCGTTTGTGTGGGATGCTCTACCAGGTTCATTCCTAGATAATGCACTCAAAGGGCACTAAGCATAGAGTGTGAAAACTGAGTTTCCTTGAGAGCTGCTTGGAAGCCTGATGGTGTGTGAAGTTAGTGAGCCAAATGGAGTTGTTCTCCCACAAGAACCACTCGACTGATCCTTCTTCAATATGCCCTTCACCAACATGCAGTGTTTCCTTGATTGAATTAGCTCTCACACCAATATTTGCGTCTAGAGCCTTTGCATTGAGGGCTATCTGAAAACGGCTGTGGCGCTGAAGTTGCCTGTGAATGTGGAGTTGGTGGCATGTGAAACCCGCATGTGGAGCATTCGTTTGTGTGGGATGCTGACCAATCTTCATTTCAGTCCTAAGCACACAAAGAGCACTAAGCATAGAGTGTGAAAACTGAGTTTCCTTGAGAGCTGCTTGGAAGCCTGATGGTGTGTGAAGCTAGTGAGCCAAATGGAGTTGTTCTCCCACAAGAACCACTCGGCTGATCCTTCTTCAATATGCCCTTCACCAACATGCAGTGTTTCCTTGATTGAATTAGCTCTCACACCAATATTTGCGTCTAGAGCCTTTGCATTGAGGGCTATCTGAAAACGGCTGTGGCGATGAAGTTGCCTGTGAATGTGGAGTTGGTGGCATGTGAAACCCGCATGTGGAGCATTCGTTTGTGTGGGATGCTCTATCAGGTTCATTCCTAGATAATGCACTCAAAGGGCACTAAGCATAGAGTGTGAAAACTGAGTTTCCTTGAGAGCTGCTTGGAAGCCTGATGGTGTGTGAAGTTAGTGAGCCAAATGGAGTTGTTCTCCCACAAGAACCACTCGGCTGATCCTTCTTCAATATGCCCTTCACCAACTTGCAGTGTTTCCTTGATTGAATTAGCTCTCACACCAATATTTGCGTCTAGAGCCTTTGCATTGAGGGCTATCTGAAAACGGCTGTGGCGCTGAAGTTACCTGTGAATGTGGAGTTGGTGGCATGTGAAACCCGCATGTGGAGCATTCGTTTGTGTGGGATGCTGACCAAGATTCATTTCAGTCTTATGCACACAAAGAGCACTAAGCATTGAGTGTGAAAACTGAGTTTCCTTGAGAGCTGCTTGGAAGCCTGATGGTGTGTGAAGTTAGTGAGCCAAATGGAGTTGTTCTCCCACAAGAACCACTCTGCTGATCCTTCTTCAATATGCCCTTCACCAACATGCAGTGTTTCCTTGATTGAATTAGCTCTCACACCAATATTTGCGTCTAGAGCCTTTGCATTGAGGGCTATCTGAAAACGGCTGTGGCGATGAAGTTGCCTGTGAATGTGGAGTTGGTGGCATGTGAAACCCGCATGTGGAGCATTCGTTTGTGTGGGATGCTCTACCAGGTTCATTCCTAGATAATGCACTCAAAGAGCACTAAGCATAGAGTGTGAAAACTGAGTTTCCTTGAGAGCTGCTTGGAAGCCTGATGGTGTGTGAAGTTAGTGAGCCAAATGGAGTTGTTCTCCCACAAGAACCACTCGGCTGATCCTTCTTCAATATGCTCTTCACCAACATGCAGTGTTTCCTTGATTGAATTAGCTCTCACACCAATATTTGCGTCTAGAGCCTTTGCATTGAGGGCTATCTGAAAACGGCTGTGGCGCTGAAGTTGCCTGTGAATGTGGAGTTGGTGGCATGTGAAACCCGCATGTGGAGCATTCGTTTGTGTGGGATGCTCTACCAGGTTCATTCCTAGATAATGCACTCAAAGGGCACTAAGCATAGAGTGTGAAAACTGAGTTTCCTTGAGAGCTGCTTGGAAGCCTGATGGTGTGTGAAGTTAGTGAGCCAAATGGAGTTGTTCTCCCACAAGAACCACTCGGCTGATCCTTCTTCAATATGCCCTTCACCAACATGCAGTGTTTCCTTGATTGAATTAGCTCTCACACCAATATTTGTGTCTAGAGCCTTTGCATTGAGGGATATCTGAAAACGGCTGTGGCGCTGAAGTTGCCTGTGAATGTGGAGTTGGTGGCATGTGAAACCCGCATGTGGAGCATTCGTTTGTGTGGGATGCTCTACCAGGTTCATTTCAGTCCTAGCCATACAAAGGGCACTAAGCATAGAGTGTGAAAACTGAGTTTCCTTGAGAGCTGCTTGGAAGCCTGATGGTGTGTGAAGTTAGTGAGCCAAATGGAGTTGTTCTCCCACAAGAACCACTCGGCTGATCCTTCTTCAATATGCCCTTCACCAACATGCAGTGTTTCCTTGATTGAATTAGCTCTCACACCAATATTTGTGTCTAGAGCCTTTGCATTGAGGGATATCTGAAAACGGCTGTGGCGCTGAAGTTGCCTGTGAATGTGGAGTTGGTGGCATGTGAAACCCGCATGTGGAGCATTCGTTTGTGTGGGATGCTCTACCAGGTTCATTTCAGTCCTAGCCATACAAAGGGCACTAAGCATAGAGTGTGAAAACTGAGTTTCCTTGAGAGCTGCTTGGAAGCCTGATGGTGTGTGAAGCTAGTGAGCCAAATGGAGTTGTTCTCCCACAAGAACCACTCGGCTGATCCTTCTTCAATATGCCCTTCACCAACATGCAGTGTTTCCTTGATTGAATTAGCTCTCACACCAATATTTGCATCTAGAGCCTTTGCATTGAGGGCTATCTGAAAACGGCTGTGGCGCTGAAGTTGCCTGTGAATGTGGAGTTGGTGGCATGGGAAACCCGCATGTGGAGCATTCGTTTGTGTGGGATGCTCTACCAGGTTCATTCCTAGATAATGCACTCAAAGGGCACTAAGCATAGAGTGTGAAAACTGAGTTTCCTTGAGAGCTGCTTGGAAGCCTGATGGTGTGTGAAGTTAGTGAGCCAAATGGAGTTGTTCTCCCACAAGAACCACTCGGCTGATCCTTCTTCAATATGCCCTTCACCAACATGCAGTGTTTCCTTGATTGAATTAGCTCTCACACCAATATTTGCGTCTAGAGCCTTTGCATTGAGGGCTATCTGAAAACGGCTGTGGCGCTGAAGTTGCCTGTGAATGTGGAGTTGGTGGTATGTGAAACCCGCATGTGGAGCATTCGTTTGTGTGGGATCCTCTACCAGGTTCATTTCAGTCCTAGCCATACAAAGGGCACTAAGCATAGAGTGTGAAAACTGAGTTTCCTTGAGAGCTGCTTGGAAGCCTGATGGTGCGTGAAGTTAGTGAGCCAAATGGAGTTGTTCTCCCACAAGAACCACTCGGCTGATCCTTCTTCAATATGCCCTTCACCAACATGCAGTGTTTCCTTGATTGAATTAGCTCTCACACCAATATTTGCGTCTAGAGCCTTTGCATTGAGGGCTATCTGAAAACGGCTGTGGCGATGAAGTTGCCTGTGAATGTGGAGTTGGTGGCATGTGAAACCCGCATGTGGAGCATTCGTTTGTGTGGGATGCTCTACCAGGTTCATTCCTAGATAATGCACTCAAAGGGCACTAAGCATAGAGTGTGAAAACTGAGTTTCCTTGAGAGCTGCTTGGAAGCCTGATGGTGTGTGAAGTTAGTGAGCCAAATGGAGTTGTTCTCCCACAAGAACCACTCGGCTGATCCTTCTTCAATATGCTCTTCACCAACATGCAGTGTTTCCTTGATTGAATTAGCTCTCACACCAATATTTGCGTCTAGAGCCTTTGCATTGAGGGCTATCTGAAAACGGCTGTGGCGCTGAAGTTGCCTGTGAATGTGGAGTTGGTGGCATGTGAAACCCGCATGTGGAGCATTCGTTTGTGTGGGATGCTGACCAAGCTTCATTTCAGTCCTAAGCACACAAAGAGCACTAAGCATAGAGTGTGAAAACTGAGTTTCCTTGAGAGCTGCTTGGAAGCCTGATGGTGTGTGAAGCTAGTGAGCCAAATGGAGTTGTTCTCCCACAAGAACCACTCGGCTGATCCTTCTTCAATATGCCCTTCACCAACATGCAGTGTTTCCTTGATTGAATTAGCTCTCACACCAATATTTGCGTCTAGAGCCTTTGCATTGAGGGCTATCTGAAAACGGCTGTGGCGCTGAAGTTGCCTGTGAATGTGGAGTTGGTGGCATGTGAAACCCGCATGTGGAGCATTCGTTTGTGTGGGATGCTCTACCAGGTTCATTTCAGTCCTAGCTATACAAAGGGCACTAAGCATAGAGTGTGAAAACTGAGTTTCCTTGAGAGCTGCTTGGAAGCCTGATGGTGTGTGAAGTTAGTGAGCCAAATGGAGTTGTTCTCCCACAAGAACCACTCGGCTGATCCTTCTTCAATATGCCCTTCACCAACTTGCAGTGTTTCCTTGATTGAATTAGCTCTCACACCAATATTTGCGTCTAGAGCCTTTGCATTGAGGGCTATCTGAAAACGGCTGTGGCGCTGAAGTTACCTGTGAATGTGGAGTTGGTGGCATGTGAAACCCGCATGTGGAGCATTCGTTTGTGTGGGATGCTGACCAAGATTCATTTCAGTCTTATGCACACAAAGAGCACTAAGCATAGAGTGTGAAAACTGAGTTTCCTTGAGAGCTGCTTGGAAGCCTGATGGTGTGTGAAGCTAGTGAGCCAAATGGAGTTGTTCTCCCACAAGAACCACTCGGCTGATCCTTCTTCAATATGCCCTTCACCAACATGCAGTGTTTCCTTGATTGAATTAGCTCTCACACCAATATTTGCGTCTAGAGCCTTTGCATTGAGGGCTATCTGAAAACGGCTGTGGCGCTGAAGTTGCCTGTGAATGTGGAGTTGGTAGCATGTGAAACCCGCATGTGGAGCATTCGTTTGTGTGGGATGCTCTACCAGGTTCATTCCTAGATAATGCACTCAAGGGGCACTAAGCATAGAGTGTGAAAACTGAGTTTCCTTGAGAGCTGCTTGGAAGCCTGATGGTGTGTGAAGTTAGTGAGCCAAATGGAGTTGTTCTCCCACAAGAACCACTCGGCTGATCCTTCTTCAATATGCCCTTCACCAACATGCAGTGTTTCCTTGATTGAATTAGCTCTCACACCAATATTTGCGTCTAGAGCCTTTGCATTGAGGGCTATCTGAAAACGGCTGTGGCGATGAAGTTGCCTGTGAATGTGGAGTTGGTGGCATGTGAAACCCGCATGTGGAGCATTCGTTTGTGTGGGATGCTCTACCAGGTTCATTCCTAGATAATGCACTCAAAGAGCACTAAGCATAGAGTGTGAAAACTGAGTTTCCTTGAGAGCTGCTTGGAAGCCTGATGGTGTGTGAAGTTAGTGAGCCAAATGGAGTTGTTCTCCCACAAGAACCACTCGGCTGATCCTTCTTCAATATGCTCTTCACCAACATGCAGTGTTTCCTTGATTGAATTAGCTCTCACACCAATATTTGCGTCTAGAGCCTTTGCATTGAGGGCTATCTGAAAACGGCTGTGGCGCTGAAGTTGCCTGTGAATGTGGAGTTGGTGGCATGTGAAACCCGCATGTGGAGCATTCGTTTGTGTGGGATGCTGACCAAGCTTTATTTCAGTCCTAAGCACACAAAGAGCACTAAGCATAGAGTGTGAAAACTGAGTTTCCTTGAGAGCTGCTTGGAAGCCTGATGGTGTGTGAAGCTAGTGAGCCAAATGGAGTTGTTCTCCCACAAGAACCACTCGGCTGATCCTTCTTCAATATGCCCTTCACCAACATGCAGTGTTTCCTTGATTGAATTAGCTCTCACACCAATATTTGCGTCTAGAACCTTTGCATTGAGGGCTATCTGAAAACGGCTGTGGCGCTGAAGTTGCCTGTGAATGTGGAGTTGGTGGCATGTGAAACCCGCATGTGGAGCATTCGTTTGTGTGGGATGCTCTACAAGGTTCATTCCTAGATAATGCACTCAAAGGGCACTAAGCATAGAGTGTGAAAACTGAGTTTCCTTGAGAGCTGCTTGGAAGCCTGATGGTGTGTGAAGTTAGTGAGCCAAATGGAGTTGTTCTCCCACAAGAACCACTCGACTGATCCTTCTTCAATATGCCCTTCACCAACATGCAGTGTTTCCTTGATTGAATTAGCTCTCACACCAATATTTGCGTCTAGAGCCTTTGCATTGAGGGCTATCTGAAAACGGCTGTGGCGCTGAAGTTGCCTGTGAATGTGGAGTTGGTGGCATGTGAAACCCGCATGTGGAGCATTCGTTTGTGTGGGATGCTCTACCAGGTTCATTTCAGTCCTAAGCACACAAAGAGCACTAAGCATAGAGTGTGAAAACTGAGTTTCCTTGAGAGCTGCTTGGAAGCCTGATGGTGTGTGAAGTTACTGAGCCAAATGGAGTTGTTCTTCCACAAGAACCACTCGGCTGATCCTTCTTCAATATGCCCTTCACCAACATGCAGTGTTTCCTTGATTGAATTAGCTCTCACACCAATATTTGCGTCTAGAGCCTTTGCATTGAGGGCTATCTGAAAACGGCTGTGGCGCTGAAGTTACCTGTGAATGTGGAGTTGGTGGCATGTGAAACCCGCATGTGGAGCATTCGTTTGTGTGGGATGCTTTACCAGGTTCATTTCAGTCCTGGCCATACAAAGGTCACTAAGCATAGAGTGTGAAAACTGAGTTTCCTTGAGAGCTGCTTGGAAGCCTGATGGTGTGTGAAGCTAGTGAGCCAAATGGAGTTGTTCTCCCACAAGAACCACTCGGCTGATCCTTCTTCAATATGCCCTTCACCAACATGCAGTGTTTCCTTGATTGGATTAGCTCTCACACCAATATTTGCGTCTAGAGCCTTTGCATTGAGGGCTATCTGAAAACGGCTGTGGCGTTGAAGTTGCCTGTGAATGTGGAGTTGGTGGCATGTGAAACCCGCATGTGGAGCATTCGTTTGTGTGGGATGCTCTACCAGGTTCATTCCTAGATAATGCACTCAAAGGGCACTAAGCATAGAGTGTGAAAACTGAGTTTCCTTGAGAGCTGCTTGGAAGCCTGATGGTGTGTGAAGTTAGTGAGCCAAATGGAGTTGTTCTCCCACAAGAACCACTCGGCTGATCCTTCTTCAATATGCCCTTCACCAACATGCAGTGTTTCCTTGATTGAATTAGCTCTCACACCAATATTTGCGTCTAGAGCCTTTGCATTGAGGGCTATCTGAAAACGGCTGTGGCGCTGAAGTTGCCTGTGAATGTGGAGTTGGTGGCATGTGAAACCCGCATGTGGAGCATTCGTTTGTGTGGGATGCTGACCAAGCTTCATTTCATTCCTAGGCACACAAAGAGCACTAAGCATAGAGTGTGAAAACTGAGTTTCCTTGAGACCTGCTTGGAAGCCTGATGGTGTGTGAAGTTAGTGAGCCAAATGGAGTTGTTCTCCCACAAGAACCACTCGGCTGATCCTTCTTCAATATGCCCTTCACCAACATGCAGTGTTTCCTTGATTGAATTAGCTCTCACACCAATATTTGCGTCTAGAGCCTTTGCATTGAGGGCTATCTGAAAACGGCTGTGGCGCTGAAGTTGCCTGTGAATGTGGAGTTGGTGGCATGTGAAACCCGCATGTGGAGCATTCGTTTGTGTGGGATGCTCTACCATGTTCATTTCAGTCCTAGCCATACAAATGGCACTAAGCATAGAGTGTGAAAACTGAGTTTCCTTGAGAGCTGCTTGGAAGCCTGATGGTGTGTGAAGTTAGTGAGCCAAATGGAGTTGTTCTCCCACAAGAACCACTCGGCTGATCCTTCTTCAATATGCCCTTCACCAACAGGCAGTGTTTCCTTGATTGAATTAGCTCTCACACCAATATTTGCGTCTAGAGCCTTTGCATTGAGGGCTATCTGAAAACGGCTGTGGCGCTGAAGTTGCCTGTGAATGTGGAGTTGGTGGCATGTGAAACCCGCATGTGGAGCATTCGTTTGTGTGGGATGCTCTACCAGGTTCATTCCTAGATAATGCACTCAAAGGGCACTAAGCATAGAGTGTGAAAACTGAGTTTCCTTGAGAGCTGCTTGGAAGCCTGATGGTGTGTGAAGTTAGTGAGCCAAATGGAGTTGTTCTCCCACAAGAACCACTCGGCTGATCCTTCTTCAATATGCCCTTCACCAACATGCAGTGTTTCCTTGATTGAATTAGCTCTCACACCAATATTTGCGTCTAGAGCCTTTGCATTGAGGGCTATCTGAAAACGGCTGTGGCGCTGAAGTTGCCTGTGAATGTGGAGTTGGTGGCATGTGAAACCCGCATGTGGAGCATTCGTTTGTGTGGGATGCTCTACCAGGTTCATTCCTAGATAATGCACTCAAAGGGCACTAAGCATAGAGTGTGAAAACTGAGTTTCCTTGAGAGCTGCTTGGAAGCCTGATGGTGTGTGAAGTTAGTGAGCCAAATGGAGTTGTTCTCCCACAAGCACCACTCGGCTGATCCTTCTTCAATATGCCCTTCACCAACATGCAGTGTTTCCTTGATTGAATTAGCTCTCACACCAATATTTGCGTCTAGAGCCTTTGCATTGAGGGCTATCTGAAAACGGCTGTGGCGCTGAAGTTGCCTGTGAATGTGGAGTTGGTGGCATGTGAAACCCGCATGTGGAGCATTCGTTTGTGTGGGATGCTCTACCAGGTTCATTTCAGTCCTAGCCATACAAAGGGCACTAAGCATAGAGTGTGAAAACTGAGTTTCCTTGAGAGCTGCTTGGAAGCCTGATGGTGTGTGAAGTTAGTGAGCCAAATGGAGTTGTTCTCCCACAAGAACCACTCGGCTGATCCTTCTTCAATATGCCCTTCACCAACATGCAGTGTTTCCTTGATTGAATTAGCTCTCACACCAATATTTGCGTGTAGAGCCTTTGCATTGAGGGCTATCTGAAAACGGCTGTGGCGCTGAAGTTGCCTGTGAATGTGGAGTTGGTGGCATGTGAAACCCGCATGTGGAGCATTCGTTTGTGTGGGATGCTCTACCAGGTTCATTTCAGTCCTAGCCATACAAAGGGCACTAAGCATAGAGTGTGAAAACTGAGTTTCCTTGAGAGCTGCTTGGAAGCCTGATGGTGTGTGAAGTTAGTGAGCCAAATGGAGTTGTTCTCCCACAAGAACCACTCGGCTGATCCTTCTTCAATATGCCCTTCACCAACATGCAGTGTTTCCTTGATTGAATTAGCTCTCACACCAATATTTGCGTCTAGAGCCTTTGCATTGAGGGCTATCTGAAAACGGCTGTGGCGCTGAAGTTGCCTGTGAATGTGGAGTTGGTGGCATGTGAAACCCGCATGTGGAGCATTCGTTTGTGTGGGATGCTCTACCAGGTTCATTTCAGTCCTAGCCATACAAAGGGCACTAAGCATAGAGTGTGAAAACTGAGTTTCCTTGAGAGCTGCTTGGAAGCCTGATGGTGTGTGAAGTTAGTGAGCCAAATGGAGTTGTTCTCCCACAAGAACCACTCGGCTGATCCTTCTTCAATATGCCCTTCACCAACATGCAGTGTTTCCTTGATTGAATTAGCTCTCACACCAATATTTGCGTCTAGAGCCTTTGCATTGAGGGCTATCTGAAAACGGCTGTGGCGCTGAAGTTGCCTGTGAATGTGGAGTTGGTGGCATGTGAAACCCGCATGTGGAGCATTCGTTTGTGTGGGATGCTCTACCAGGTTCATTTCAGTCCTAGCCATACAAAGGGCACTAAGCATAGAGTGTGAAAACTGAGTTTCCTTGAGAGCTGCTTGGAAGCCTGATGGTGTGTGAAGTTAGTGAGCCAAATGGAGTTGTTCTCCCACAAGAACCACTCGGCTGATCCTTCTTCAATATGCCTTTCACCAACATGCAGTGTTTCCTTGATTGAATTAGCTCTCACACCAATATTTGCGTCTAGAGCCTTTGCATTGAGGGCTATCTGAAAACGGCTGTGGCGCTGAAGTTGCCTGTGAATATGGAGTTGGTGGCATGTGAAACCCGCATGTGGAGCATTCGTTTGTGTGGGATGCTCTACCAGGTTCATTTCAGTCCAAGCTATACAAAGGGCACTAAGCATAGAGTGTGAAAACTGAGTTTCCTTGAGAGCTGCTTGGAAGCCTGATGGTGTGTGAAGTTAGTGAGCCAAATGGAGTTGTTCTCCCACAAGAACCACTCGGCTGATCCTTCTTCAATATGCCCTTCACCAACATGCAGTGTTTCCTTGATTGAATTAGCTCTCACACCAATATTTGCGTCTAGAGCCTTTGCATTGAGGGCTATCTGAAAACGGCTGTGGCGCTGAAGTTGCCTGTGAATGTGGAGTTGGTGGCATGTGAAACCCGCATGTGGAGCATTCGTTTGTGTGGGATGCTCTACCAGGTTCATTCCTAGATAATGCACTCAAAGGGCACTAAGCATAGAGTGTGAAAACTGAGTTTCCTTGAGAGCTGCTTGGAAGCCTGATGGTGTGTGAAGTTAGTGAGCCAAATGGAGTTGTTCTCCCACAAGAACCACTCGACTGATCCTTCTTCAATATGCCCTTCACCAACATGCAGTGTTTCCTTGATTGAATTAGCTCTCACACCAATATTTGCGTCTAGAGCCTTTGCATTGAGGGCTATCTGAAAACGGCTGTGGCGCTGAATTTGCCTGTGAATGTGGAGTTGGTGGCATGTGAAACCCGCATGTGGAGCATTCGTTTGTGTGGGATGCTGACCAATCTTCATTTCAGTTCTAAGCACACAAAGAGCACTAAGCATAGAGTGTGAAAACTGAGTTTCCTTGAGAGCTGCTTGGAAGCCTGATGGTGTGTGAAGTTACTGAGCCAAATGGAGTTGTTCTTCCACAAGAACCACTCGGCTGATCCTTCTTCAATATGCCCTTCACCAACATGCAGTGTTTCCTTGATTGAATTAGCTCTCACACCAATATTTGCGTCTAGAGCCTTTGCATTGAGGGCTATCTGAAAACGGCTGTGGCGATGAAGTTGCCTGTGAATGTGGAGTTGGTGGCATGTGAAACCCGCATGTGGAGCATTCGTTTGTGTGGGATGCTCTACCAGGTTCATTCCTAGATAATGCACTCAAAGGGCACTAAGCATAGAGTGTGAAAACTGAGTTTCCTTGAGAGCTGCTTGGAAGCCTGATGGTGTGTGAAGTTAGTGAGCCAAATGGAGTTGTTCTCCCACAAGAACCACTCGGCTGATCCTTCTTCAATATGCCCTTCACCAACTTGCAGTGTTTCCTTGATTGAATTAGCTCTCACACCAATATTTGCGTCTAGAGCCTTTGCATTGAGGGCTATCTGAAAACGGCTGTGGCGCTGAAGTTACCTGTGAATGTGGAGTTGGTGGCATGTGAAACCCGCATGTGGAGCATTCGTTTGTGTGGGATGCTGACCAAGATTCATTTCAGTCTTATGCACACAAAGAGCACTAAGCATAGAGTGTGAAAACTGAGTTTCCTTGAGAGCTGCTTGGAAGCCTGATGGTGTGTGAAGCTAGTGAGCCAAATGGAGTTGTTCTCCCACAAGAACCACTCGGCTGATCCTTCTTCAATATGCCCTTCACCAACATGCAGTGTTTCCTTGATTGAATTAGCTCTCACACCAATATTTGCGTCTAGAGCCTTTGCATTGAGGGCTATCTGAAAACGGCTGTGGCGCTGAAGTTGCCTGTGAATGTGGAGTTGGTGGCATGTGAAACCCGCATGTGGAGCATTCGTTTGTGTGGGATGCTCTACCAGGTTCATTCCTAGATAATGCACTCAAAGGGCACTAAGCATAGAGTGTGAAAACTGAGTTTCCTTGAGAGCTGCTTGGAAGCCTGATGGTGTGTGAAGTTAGTGAGCCAAATGGAGTTGTTCTCCCACAAGAACCACTCGGCTGATCCTTCTTCAATATGCCCTTCACCAACATGCAGTGTTTCCTTGATTGAATTAGCTCTCACACCAATATTTGCGTCTAGAGCCTTTGCATTGAGGGCTATCTGAAAACGGCTGTGGCGATGAAGTTGCCTGTGAATGTGGAGTTGGTGGCATGTGAAACCCGCATGTGGAGCATTCGTTTGTGTGGGATGCTCTACCAGGTTCATTCCTAGATAATGCACTCAAAGAGCACTAAGCATAGAGTGTGAAAACTGAGTTTCCTTGAGAGCTGCTTGGAAGCCTGATGGTGTGTGAAGTTAGTGAGCCAAATGGAGTTGTTCTCCCACAAGAACCACTCGGCTGATCCTTCTTCAATATGCTCTTCACCAACATGCAGTGTTTCCTTGATTGAATTAGCTCTCACACCAATATTTGCGTCTAGAGCCTTTGCATTGAGGGCTATCTGAAAACGGCTGTGGCGCTGAAGTTGCCTGTGAATGTGGAGTTGGTGGCATGTGAAACCCGCATGTGGAGCATTCGTTTGTGTGGGATGCTCTACCAGGTTCATTTCAGTCCTAAGCACACAAAGAGCACTAAGCATAGAGTGTGAAAACTGAGTTTCCTTGAGAGCTGCTTGGAAGCCTGATGGTGTGTGAAGCTAGTGAGCCAAATGGAGTTGTTCTCCCACAAGAACCACTCGGCTGATCCTTCTTCAATATGCCCTTCACCAACATGCAGTGTTTCCTTGATTGAATTAGCTCTCACACCAATATTTGCGTCTAGAGCCTTTGCATTGAGGGCTATCTGAAAACGGCTGTGGCGCTGAAGTTGCCTGTGAATGTGGAGTAGGTGGCATGTGAAACCCGCATGTGGAGCATTCGTTTGTGTGGGATGCTCTACCAGGTTCATTTCAGTCCTAGCCATACTAAGGGCACTAAGCATAGAGTGTGAAAACTGAGTTTCCTTGAGAGCTGCTTGGAAGCCTGATGGTGTGTGAAGTTAGTGAGCCAAATGGAGTTGTTCTCCCACAAGAACCACTCGGCTGATCCTTCTTCAATATGCCCTTCACCAACATGCAGTGTTTCCTTGATTGGATTAGCTCTCACACCAATATTTGCGTCTAGAGCCTTTGCATTGAGGGCTATCTGAAAACGGCTGTGGCGCTGAAGTTGCCTGTGAATGTGGAGTTGGTGGCATGTGAAACCCGCATGTGGAGCATTCGTTTGTGTGGGATGCTCTACCAGGTTCATTCCTAGATAATGCACTCAAAGGGCACTAAGCATAGAGTGTGAAAACTGAGTTTCCTTGAGAGCTGCTTGGAAGCCTGATGGTGTGTGAAGTTAGTGAGCCAAATGGAGTTGTTCTCCCACAAGAACCACTCGGCTGATCCTTCTTCAATATGCCCTTCACCAACATGCAGTGTTTCCTTGATTGAATTAGCTCTCACACCAATATTTGCGTCTAGAGCCTTTGCATTGAGGGCTATCTGAAAACGGCTGTGGCGCTGAAGTTGCCTGTGAATGTGGAGTTGGTGGCATGTGAAACCCGCATGTGGAGCATTCGTTTGTGTGGGATGCTCTACCAGGTTCATTCCTAGATAATGCACTGAAAGGGCACTAAGCATAGAGTGTGAAAACTGAGTTTCCTTGAGAGCTGCTTGGAAGCCTGATGGTGTGTGAAGTTAGTGAGCCAAATGGAGTTGTTCTCCCACAAGAACCACTCGGCTGATCCTTCTTCAATATGCCCTTCACCAACATGCAGTGTTTCCTTGATTGAATTAGCTCTCACACCAATATTTGCGTCTAGAGCCTTTGCATTGATGGCTATCTGAACACGGCTGTGGCGCTGAAGTTGCCTGTGAATGTTGAGTTGGTGGCATGTGAAACCCGCATGTGGAGCATTCGTTTGTGTGGGATGCTGACCAAGCTTCATTTCATTCCTAGGCACACAAAGAGCACTAAGCATAGAGTGTGAAAACTGAGTTTCCTTGAGAGCTGCTTGGAAGCCTGATGGTGTGTGAAGTTAGTGAGCCAAATGGAGTTGTTCTCCCACAAGAACCACTCGGCTGATCCTTCTTCAATATGCCCTTCACCAACATGCAGTGTTTCCTTGATTGAATTAGCTCTCACACCAATATTTGCGTCTAGAGCCTTTGCATTGAGGGCTATCTGAAAACGGCTGTGGCGCTGAAGTTGCCTGTGAATGTGGAGTTGGTGGCATGTGAAACCCGCATGTGGAGCATTCGTTTGTGTGGGATGCTCTACCATGTTCATTTCAGTCCTAGCCATACAAATGGCACTAAGCATAGAGTGTGAAAACTGAGTTTCCTTGAGAGCTGCTTGGAAGCCTGATGGTGTGTGAAGTTAGTGAGCCAAATGGAGTTGTTCTCCCACAAGAACCACTCGGCTGATCCTTCTTCAATATGCCCTTCACCAACAGGCAGTGTTTCCTTGATTGAATTAGCTCTCACACCAATATTTTCGCCTAGAGCCTTTGCATTGAGGGCTATTTGAAAACGGCTGTGGCGCTGAAGTTGCCTGTGAATGTGGAGTTGGTGGCATGTGAAACCCGCATGTGGAGCATTCGTTTGTGTGGGATGCTCTACCAGGTTCATTCCTAGATAATGCACTCAAAGGGCACTAAGCATAGAGTGTGAAAACTGAGTTTCCTTGAGAGCTGCTTGGAAGCCTGATGGTGTGTGAAGTTAGTGAGCCAAATGGAGTTGTTCTCCCACAAGAACCACTCGGCTGATCCTTCTTCAATATGCCCTTCACCAACATGCAGTGTTTCCTTGATTGAATTAGCTCTCACACCAATATTTGCGTCTAGAGCCTTTGCATTGAGGGCTATCTGAAAACGGCTGTGGCGCTGAAGTTGCCTGTGAATGTGGAGTTGGTGGCATGTGAAACCCGCATGTGGAGCATTCGTTTGTGTGGGATGCTCTACCAGGTTCATTTCAGTCCTAGCCATACAAAGGGCACTAAGCATAGAGTGTGAAAACTGAGTTTCCTTGAGAGCTGCTTGGAAGCCTGATGGTGTGTGAAGTTAGTGAGCCAAATGGAGTTGTTCTCCCACAAGAACCACTCGGCTGATCCTTCTTCAATATGCCCTTCACCAACATGCAGTGTTTCCTTGATTGAATTAGCTCTCACACCAATATTTGCGTCTAGAGCCTTTGCATTGAGGGCTATCTGAAAACGGCTGTGGCGCTGAAGTTGCCTGTGAATGTGGAGTTGGTGGCATGTGAAACCCGCATGTGGAGCATTCGTTTGTGTGGGATGCTCTACCAGGTTCATTTCAGTCCTAGCCATACAAAGGGCACTAAGCATAGAGTGTGAAAACTGAGTTTCCTTGAGAGCTGCTTGGAAGCCTGATGGTGTGTGAAGTTAGTGAGCCAAATGGAGTTGTTCTCCCACAAGAACCACTCGGCTGATCCTTCTTCAATATGCCCTTCACCAACATGCAGTGTTTCCTTGATTGAATTAGCTCTCACACCAATATTTGCGTCTAGAGCCTTTGCATTGAGGGCTATCTGAAAATGGCTGTGGCGCTGAAGTTGCCTGTGAATGTGGAGTTGGTGGCATGTGAAACCCGCATGTGGAGCATTCGTTTGTGTGGGATGCTCTACCAGGTTCATTTCAGTCCTAGCCATACAAAGGGCACTAAGCATAGAGTGTGAAAACTGAGTTTCCTTGAGAGCTGCTTGGAAGCCTGATGGTGTGTGAAGTTAGTGAGCCAAATGGAGTTGTTCTCCCACAAGAACCACTCGGCTGATCCTTCTTCAATATGCCTTTCACCAACATGCAGTGTTTCCTTGATTGAATTAGCTCTCACACCAATATTTGCGTCTAGAGCCTTTGCATTGAGGGCTATCTGAAAACGGCTGTGGCGCTGAAGTTGCCTGTGAATATGGAGTTGGTGGCATGTGAAACCCGCATGTGGAGCATTCGTTTGTGTGGGATGCTCTACCAGGTTCATTTCAGTCCAAGCTATACAAAGGGCACTAAGCATAGAGTGTGAAAACTGAGTTTCCTTGAGAGCTGCTTGGAAGCCTGATGGTGTGTGAAGTTAGTGAGCCAAATGGAGTTGTTCTCCCACAAGAACCACTCGGCTGATCCTTCTTCAATATGCCCTTCACCAACATGCAGTGTTTCCTTGATTGAATTAGCTCTCACACCAATATTTGCGTCTAGAGCCTTTGCATTGAGGGCTATCTGAAAACGGCTGTGGCGCTGAAGTTGCCTGTGAATGTGGAGTTGGTGGCATGTGAAACCCGCATGTGGAGCATTCGTTTGTGTGGGATGCTCTACCAGGTTCATTCCTAGATAATGCACTCAAAGGGCACTAAGCATAGAGTGTGAAAACTGAGTTTCCTTGAGAGCTGCTTGGAAGCCTGATGGTGTGTGAAGTTAGTGAGCCAAATGGAGTTGTTCTCCCACAAGAACCACTCGGCTGATCCTTCTTCAATATGCCCTTCACCAACATGCAGTGTTTCCTTGATTGAATTAGCTCTCACACCAATATTTGCGTCTAGAGCCTTTGCATTGAGGGCTATCTGAAAACGGCTGTGGCGCTGAAGTTGCCTGTGAATGTGGAGTTGGTGGCATGTGAAACCCGCATGTGGAGCATTCGTTTGTGTGGGATGCTCTACCAGGTTCATTCCTAGATAATGCACTCAAAGGGCACTAAGCATAGAGTGTGAAAACTGAGTTTCCTTGAGAGCTGCTTGGAAGCCTGATGGTGTGTGAAGTTAGTGAGCCAAATGGAGTTGTTCTCCCACAAGAACCACTCGGCTGATCCTTCTTCAATATGCCCTTCACCAACATGCAGTGTTTCCTTGATTGAATTAGCTCTCACACCAATATTTGCGTGTAGAGCCTTTGCATTGAGGGCTATCTGAAAACGGCTGTGGCGCTGAAGTTGCCTGTGAATGTGGAGTTGGTGGCATGTGAAACCCGCATGTGGAGCATTCGTTTGTGTGGGATGCTCTACCAGGTTCATTCCTAGATAATGCACTCAAAGGGCACTAAGCATAGAGTGTGAAAACTGAGTTTCCTTGAGAGCTGCTTGGAAGCCTGATGGTGTGTGAAGTTAGTGAGCCAAATGGAGTTGTTCTCCCACAAGAACCACTCGGCTGATCCTTCTTCAATATGCCCTTCACCAACATGCAGTGTTTCCTTGATTGAATTAGCTCTCACACCAATATTTGCGTCTAGAGCCTTTGCATTGAGGGCTATCTGAAAACGGCTGTGGCGCTGAAGTTGCCTGTGAATGTGGAGTTGGTGGCATGTGAAACCCGCATGTGGAGCATTCGTTTGTGTGGGATGCTCTACCAGGTTCATTTCAGTCCTAGCCATACAAAGGGCACTAAGCATAGAGTGTGAAAACTGAGTTTCCTTGAGAGCTGCTTGGAAGCCTGATGGTGTGTGACGTTAGTGATCCAAATGGAGTTGTTCTCCCACAAGAACCACTCGGCTGATCCTTCTTCAATATGCCCTTCACCAACATGCAGTGTTTCCTTGATTGAATTAGCTCTCACACCAATATTTGCGTCTAGAGCCTTTGCATTGAGGGCTATCTGAAAACGGCTGTGGCGCTGAAGTTGCCTGTGAATGTGGAGTTGGTGGCATGTGAAACCCGCATGTGGAGCATTCGTTTGTGTGGGATGCTCTACCAGGTTCATTCCTAGATAATGCACTCAAAGGGCACTAAGCATAGAGTGTGAAAACTGAGTTTCCTTGAGAGCTGCTTGGAAGCCTGATGGTGTGTGAAGTTAGTGAGCCAAATGGAGTTGTTCTCCCATAAGAACCACTCGGCTGATCCTTCTTCAATATGCCCTTCACCAACATGCAGTGTTTCCTTGATTGAATTAGCTCTCACACCAATATTTGCGTCTAGAGCCTTTGCATTGAGGGCTATCTGAAAACGGCTGTGGCGCTGAAGTTGCCTGTGAATGTGGAGTTGGTGGCATGTGAAACCCGCATGTGGAGCATTCGTTTGTGTGGGATGCTCTACCAGGTTCATTTCAGTCCTAGCCATACAAAATGCACTAAGCATAGAGTGTGAAAACTGAGTTTCCTTGAGAGCTGCTTGGAAGCCTGATGGTGTGTGAAGTTAGTGAGCCAAATGGAGTTGTTCTCCCACAAGAACCACTCGGCTGATCCTTCTTCAATATGCCCTTCACCAACATGCAGTGTTTCCTTGATTGAATTAGCTCTCACACCAATATTTGCGTCTAGAGCCTTTGCATTGAGGGCTATCTGAAAACGGCAGTGGCGTTGAATTTGCCTGTGAATGTGGAGTTGGTGGCATGTGAAACCCGCATGTGGAGCATTCGTTTGTGTGGGATGCTGACCAATCTTCATTTCAGTTCTAAGCACACAAAGAGCACTAAGCATAGAGTGTGAAAACTGAGTTTCCTTGAGAGCTGCTTGGAAGCCTGATGGTGTGTGAAGTTACTGAGCCAAATGGAGTTGTTCTTCCACAAGAACCACTCGGCTGATCCTTCTTCAATATGCCCTTCACCAACATGCAGTGTTTCCTTGATTGAATTAGCTCTCACACCAATATTTGCGTCTAGAGCCTTTGCATTGAGGGCTATCTGAAAACGGCTGTGGCGATGAAGTTGCCTGTGAATGTGGAGTTGGTGGCATGTGAAACCCGCATGTGGAGCATTCGTTTGTGTGGGATGCTCTACCAGGTTCATTCCTAGATAATGCACTCAAAGGGCACTAAGCATAGAGTGTGAAAACTGAGTTTCCTTGAGAGCTGCTTGGAAGCCTGATGGTGTGTGAAGTTAGTGAGCCAAATGGAGTTGTTCTCCCACAAGAACCACTCGGCTGATCCTTCTTCAATATGCCCTTCACCAACTTGCAGTGTTTCCTTGATTGAATTAGCTCTCACACCAATATTTGCGTCTAGAGCCTTTGCATTGAGGGCTATCTGAAAACGGCTGTGGCGCTGAAGTTACCTGTGAATGTGGAGTTGGTGGCATGTGAAACCCGCATGTGGAGCATTCGTTTGTGTGGGATGCTGACCAAGATTCATTTCAGTCTTATGCACACAAAGAGCACTAAGCATAGAGTGTGAAAACTGAGTTTCCTTGAGAGCTGCTTGGAAGCCTGATGGTGTGTGAAGCTAGTGAGCCAAATGGAGTTGTTCTCCCACAAGAACCACTCGGCTGATCCTTCTTCAATATGCCCTTCACCAACATGCAGTGTTTCCTTGATTGAATTAGCTCTCACACCAATATTTGCGTCTAGAGCCTTTGCATTGAGGGCTATCTGAAAACGGCTGTGGCGCTGAAGTTGCCTGTGAATGTGGAGTTGGTGGCATGTGAAACCCGCATGTGGAGCATTCGTTTGTGTGGGATGCTCTACCAGGTTCATTCCTAGATAATGCACTCAAAGGGCACTAAGCATAGAGTGTGAAAACTGAGTTTCCTTGAGAGCTGCTTGGAAGCCTGATGGTGTGTGAAGTTAGTGAGCCAAATGGAGTTGTTCTCCCACAAGAACCACTCGGCTGATCCTTCTTCAATATGCCCTTCACCAACATGCAGTGTTTCCTTGATTGAATTAGCTCTCACACCAATATTTGCGTCTAGAGCCTTTGCATTGAGGGCTATCTGAAAACGGCTGTGGCGATGAAGTTGCCTGTGAATGTGGAGTTGGTGGCATGTGAAACCCGCATGTGGAGCATTCGTTTGTGTGGGATGCTCTACCAGGTTCATTCCTAGATAATGCACTCAAAGAGCACTAAGCATAGAGTGTGAAAACTGAGTTTCCTTGAGAGCTGCTTGGAAGCCTGATGGTGTGTGAAGTTAGTGAGCCAAATGGAGTTGTTCTCCCACAAGAACCACTCGGCTGATCCTTCTTCAATATGCTCTTCACCAACATGCAGTGTTTCCTTGATTGAATTAGCTCTCACACCAATATTTGCGTCTAGAGCCTTTGCATTGAGGGCTATCTGAAAACGGCTGTGGCGCTGAAGTTGCCTGTGAATGTGGAGTTGGTGGCATGTGAAACCCGCATGTGGAGCATTCGTTTGTGTGGGATGCTCTACCAGGTTCATTTCAGTCCTAAGCACACAAAGAGCACTAAATATAGAGTGTGAAAACTGAGTTTCCTTGAGAGCTGCTTGGAAGCCTGATGGTGTGTGAAGCTAGTGAGCCAAATGGAGTTGTTCTCCCACAAGAACCACTCGGCTGATCCTTCTTCAATATGCCCTTCACCAACATGCAGTGTTTCCTTGATTGAATTAGCTCTCACACCAATATTTGCGTCTAGAGCCTTTGCATTGAGGGCTATCTGAAAACGGCTGTGGCGCTGAAGTTGCCTGTGAATGTGGAGTAGGTGGCATGTGAAACCCGCATGTGGAGCATTCGTTTGTGTGGGATGCTCTACCAGGTTCATTTCAGTCCTAGCCATACTAAGGGCACTAAGCATAGAGTGTGAAAACTGAGTTTCCTTGAGAGCTGCTTGGAAGCCTGATGGTGTGTGAAGTTAGTGAGCCAAATGGAGTTGTTCTCCCACAAGAACCACTCGGCTGATCCTTCTTCAATATGCCCTTCACCAACATGCAGTGTTTCCTTGATTGGATTAGCTCTCACACCAATATTTGCGTCTAGAGCCTTTGCATTGAGGGCTATCTGAAAACGGCTGTGGCGCTGAAGTTGCCTGTGAATGTGGAGTTGGTGGCATGTGAAACCCGCATGTGGAGCATTCGTTTGTGTGGGATGCTCTACCAGGTTCATTCCTAGATAATGCACTCAAAGGGCACTAAGCATAGAGTGTGAAAACTGAGTTTCCTTGAGAGCTGCTTGGAAGCCTGATGGTGTGTGAAGTTAGTGAGCCAAATGGAGTTGTTCTCCCACAAGAACCACTCGGCTGATCCTTCTTCAATATGCCCTTCACCAACATGCAGTGTTTCCTTGATTGAATTAGCTCTCACACCAATATTTGCGTCTAGAGCCTTTGCATTGAGGGCTATCTGAAAACGGCTGTGGCGCTGAAGTTGCCTGTGAATGTGGAGTTGGTGGCATGTGAAACCCGCATGTGGAGCATTCGTTTGTGTGGGATGCTCTACCAGGTTCATTCCTAGATAATGCACTGAAAGGGCACTAAGCATAGAGTGTGAAAACTGAGTTTCCTTGAGAGCTGCTTGGAAGCCTGATGGTGTGTGAAGTTAGTGAGCCAAATGGAGTTGTTCTCCCACAAGAACCACTCGGCTGATCCTTCTTCAATATGCCCTTCACCAACATGCAGTGTTTCCTTGATTGAATTAGCTCTCACACCAATATTTGCGTCTAGAGCCTTTGCATTGATGGCTATCTGAACACGGCTGTGGCGCTGAAGTTGCCTGTGAATGTTGAGTTGGTGGCATGTGAAACCCGCATGTGGAGCATTCGTTTGTGTGGGATGCTGACCAAGCTTCATTTCATTCCTAGGCACACAAAGAGCACTAAGCATAGAGTGTGAAAACTGAGTTTCCTTGAGAGCTGCTTGGAAGCCTGATGGTGTGTGAAGTTAGTGAGCCAAATGGAGTTGTTCTCCCACAAGAACCACTCGGCTGATCCTTCTTCAATATGCCCTTCACCAACATGCAGTGTTTCCTTGATTGAATTAGCTCTCACACCAATATTTGCGTCTAGAGCCTTTGCATTGAGGGCTATCTGAAAACGGCTGTGGCGCTGAAGTTGCCTGTGAATGTGGAGTTGGTGGCATGTGAAACCCGCATGTGGAGCATTCGTTTGTGTGGGATGCTCTACCATGTTCATTTCAGTCCTAGCCATACAAATGGCACTAAGCATAGAGTGTGAAAACTGAGTTTCCTTGAGAGCTGCTTGGAAGCCTGATGGTGTGTGAAGTTAGTGAGCCAAATGGAGTTGTTCTCCCACAAGAACCACTCGGCTGATCCTTCTTCAATATGCCCTTCACCAACAGGCAGTGTTTCCTTGATTGAATTAGCTCTCACACCAATATTTTCGCCTAGAGCCTTTGCATTGAGGGCTATTTGAAAACGGCTGTGGCGCTGAAGTTGCCTGTGAATGTGGAGTTGGTGGCATGTGAAACCCGCATGTGGAGCATTCGTTTGTGTGGGATGCTCTACCAGGTTCATTCCTAGATAATGCACTCAAAGGGCACTAAGCATAGAGTGTGAAAACTGAGTTTCCTTGAGAGCTGCTTGGAAGCCTGATGGTGTGTGAAGTTAGTGAGCCAAATGGAGTTGTTCTCCCACAAGAACCACTCGGCTGATCCTTCTTCAATATGCCCTTCACCAACATGCAGTGTTTCCTTGATTGAATTAGCTCTCACACCAATATTTGCGTCTAGAGCCTTTGCATTGAGGGCTATCTGAAAACGGCTGTGGCGCTGAAGTTGCCTGTGAATGTGGAGTTGGTGGCATGTGAAACCCGCATGTGGAGCATTCGTTTGTGTGGGATGCTCTACCAGGTTCATTTCAGTCCTAGCCATACAAAGGGCACTAAGCATAGAGTGTGAAAACTGAGTTTCCTTGAGAGCTGCTTGGAAGCCTGATGGTGTGTGAAGTTAGTGAGCCAAATGGAGTTGTTCTCCCACAAGAACCACTCGGCTGATCCTTCTTCAATATGCCCTTCACCAACATGCAGTGTTTCCTTGATTGAATTAGCTCTCACACCAATATTTGCGTCTAGAGCCTTTGCATTGAGGGCTATCTGAAAACGGCTGTGGCGCTGAAGTTGCCTGTGAATGTGGAGTTGGTGGCATGTGAAACCCGCATGTGGAGCATTCGTTTGTGTGGGATGCTCTACCAGGTTCATTTCAGTCCTAGCCATACAAAGGGCACTAAGCATAGAGTGTGAAAACTGAGTTTCCTTGAGAGCTGCTTGGAAGCCTGATGGTGTGTGAAGTTAGTGAGCCAAATGGAGTTGTTCTCCCACAAGAACCACTCGGCTGATCCTTCTTCAATATGCCCTTCACCAACATGCAGTGTTTCCTTGATTGAATTAGCTCTCACACCAATATTTGCGTCTAGAGCCTTTGCATTGAGGGCTATCTGAAAATGGCTGTGGCGCTGAAGTTGCCTGTGAATGTGGAGTTGGTGGCATGTGAAACCCGCATGTGGAGCATTCGTTTGTGTGGGATGCTCTACCAGGTTCATTTCAGTCCTAGCCATACAAAGGGCACTAAGCATAGAGTGTGAAAACTGAGTTTCCTTGAGAGCTGCTTGGAAGCCTGATGGTGTGTGAAGTTAGTGAGCCAAATGGAGTTGTTCTCCCACAAGAACCACTCGGCTGATCCTTCTTCAATATGCCTTTCACCAACATGCAGTGTTTCCTTGATTGAATTAGCTCTCACACCAATATTTGCGTCTAGAGCCTTTGCATTGAGGGCTATCTGAAAACGGCTGTGGCGCTGAAGTTGCCTGTGAATATGGAGTTGGTGGCATGTGAAACCCGCATGTGGAGCATTCGTTTGTGTGGGATGCTCTACCAGGTTCATTTCAGTCCAAGCTATACAAAGGGCACTAAGCATAGAGTGTGAAAACTGAGTTTCCTTGAGAGCTGCTTGGAAGCCTGATGGTGTGTGAAGTTAGTGAGCCAAATGGAGTTGTTCTCCCACAAGAACCACTCGGCTGATCCTTCTTCAATATGCCCTTCACCAACATGCAGTGTTTCCTTGATTGAATTAGCTCTCACACCAATATTTGCGTCTAGAGCCTTTGCATTGAGGGCTATCTGAAAACGGCTGTGGCGCTGAAGTTGCCTGTGAATGTGGAGTTGGTGGCATGTGAAACCCGCATGTGGAGCATTCGTTTGTGTGGGATGCTCTACCAGGTTCATTCCTAGATAATGCACTCAAAGGGCACTAAGCATAGAGTGTGAAAACTGAGTTTCCTTGAGAGCTGCTTGGAAGCCTGATGGTGTGTGAAGTTAGTGAGCCAAATGGAGTTGTTCTCCCACAAGAACCACTCGGCTGATCCTTCTTCAATATGCCCTTCACCAACATGCAGTGTTTCCTTGATTGAATTAGCTCTCACACCAATATTTGCGTCTAGAGCCTTTGCATTGAGGGCTATCTGAAAACGGCTGTGGCGCTGAAGTTGCCTGTGAATGTGGAGTTGGTGGCATGTGAAACCCGCATGTGGAGCATTCGTTTGTGTGGGATGCTCTACCAGGTTCATTCCTAGATAATGCACTCAAAGGGCACTAAGCATAGAGTGTGAAAACTGAGTTTCCTTGAGAGCTGCTTGGAAGCCTGATGGTGTGTGAAGTTAGTGAGCCAAATGGAGTTGTTCTCCCACAAGAACCACTCGGCTGATCCTTCTTCAATATGCCCTTCACCAACATGCAGTGTTTCCTTGATTGAATTAGCTCTCACACCAATATTTGCGTGTAGAGCCTTTGCATTGAGGGCTATCTGAAAACGGCTGTGGCGCTGAAGTTGCCTGTGAATGTGGAGTTGGTGGCATGTGAAACCCGCATGTGGAGCATTCGTTTGTGTGGGATGCTCTACCAGGTTCATTCCTAGATAATGCACTCAAAGGGCACTAAGCATAGAGTGTGAAAACTGAGTTTCCTTGAGAGCTGCTTGGAAGCCTGATGGTGTGTGAAGTTAGTGAGCCAAATGGAGTTGTTCTCCCACAAGAACCACTCGGCTGATCCTTCTTCAATATGCCCTTCACCAACATGCAGTGTTTCCTTGATTGAATTAGCTCTCACACCAATATTTGCGTCTAGAGCCTTTGCATTGAGGGCTATCTGAAAACGGCTGTGGCGCTGAAGTTGCCTGTGAATGTGGAGTTGGTGGCATGTGAAACCCGCATGTGGAGCATTCGTTTGTGTGGGATGCTCTACCAGGTTCATTTCAGTCCTAGCCATACAAAGGGCACTAAGCATAGAGTGTGAAAACTGAGTTTCCTTGAGAGCTGCTTGGAAGCCTGATGGTGTGTGACGTTAGTGATCCAAATGGAGTTGTTCTCCCACAAGAACCACTCGGCTGATCCTTCTTCAATATGCCCTTCACCAACATGCAGTGTTTCCTTGATTGAATTAGCTCTCACACCAATATTTGCGTCTAGAGCCTTTGCATTGAGGGCTATCTGAAAACGGCTGTGGCGCTGAAGTTGCCTGTGAATGTGGAGTTGGTGGCATGTGAAACCCGCATGTGGAGCATTCGTTTGTGTGGGATGCTCTACCAGGTTCATTCCTAGATAATGCACTCAAAGGGCACTAAGCATAGAGTGTGAAAACTGAGTTTCCTTGAGAGCTGCTTGGAAGCCTGATGGTGTGTGAAGTTAGTGAGCCAAATGGAGTTGTTCTCCCATAAGAACCACTCGGCTGATCCTTCTTCAATATGCCCTTCACCAACATGCAGTGTTTCCTTGATTGAATTAGCTCTCACACCAATATTTGCGTCTAGAGCCTTTGCATTGAGGGCTATCTGAAAACGGCTGTGGCGCTGAAGTTGCCTGTGAATGTGGAGTTGGTGGCATGTGAAACCCGCATGTGGAGCATTCGTTTGTGTGGGATGCTCTACCAGGTTCATTTCAGTCCTAGCCATACAAAATGCACTAAGCATAGAGTGTGAAAACTGAGTTTCCTTGAGAGCTGCTTGGAAGCCTGATGGTGTGTGAAGTTAGTGAGCCAAATGGAGTTGTTCTCCCACAAGAACCACTCGGCTGATCCTTCTTCAATATGCCCTTCACCAACATGCAGTGTTTCCTTGATTGAATTAGCTCTCACACCAATATTTGCGTCTAGAGCCTTTGCATTGAGGGCTATCTGAAAACGGCAGTGGCGTTGAATTTGCCTGTGAATGTGGAGTTGGTGGCATGTGAAACCCGCATGTGGAGCATTCGTTTGTGTGGGATGCTCTACCAGGTTCATTTCAGTCCTAGCCATACAAAGGGCACTAAGCATAGAGTGTGAAAACTGAGTTTCCTTGAGAGCTGCTTGGAAGCCTGATGGTGTGTGAAGTTAGTGAGCCAAATGGAGTTGTTCTCCCACAAGAACCACTCGGCTGATCCTTCTTCAATATGCCCTTCACCAACATGCAGTGTTTCCTTGATTGAATTAGCTCTCACACCAATATTTGCGTCTAGAGCCTTTGCATTGAGGGCTATCTGAAAACGGCTGTGGCGCTGACGTTGCCTGTGAATGTGGAGTTGGTGGCATGTGAAACCCGCATGTGGAGCATTCGTTTGTGTGGGATGCTCTACCAGGTTCATTCCTAGATAATGCACTCAAAGGGCACTAAGCATAGAGTGTGAAAACTGAGTTTCCTTGAGAGCTGCTTGGAAGCCTGATGGTGTGTGAAGTTAGTGAGCCAAATGGAGTTGTTCTCCCACAAGAACCACTCGGCTGATCCTTCTTCAATATGCCCTTCACCAACATGCAGTGTTTCCTTGATTGAATTAGCTCTCACACCAATATTTGCGTCTAGAGCCTTTGCATTGAGGGCTATCTGAAAACGGCTGTGGCGCTGAAGTTGCCTGTGAATGTGGAGTTGGTGGCATGTGAAACCCGCATGTGGAGCATTCCTTTGTGTGGGATGCTCTACCAGGTTCATTCCTAGATAATGCACTCAAAGGGCACTAAGCATAGAGTGTGAAAACTGAGTTTCCTTGAGAGCTGCTTGGAAGCCTGATGGTGTGTGAAGTTAGTGAGCCAAATGGAGTTGTTCTCCCACAAGAACCACTCGGCTGATCCTTCTTCAATATGCCCTTCACCAACATGCAGTGTTTCCTTGATTGAATTAGCTCTCACACCAATATTTGCGTCTAGAGCCTTTGCATTGAGGGCTATCTGAAAACGGCTGTGGCGCTGAAGTTGCCTGTGAATGTGGAGTTGGTGGCATGTGAAACCCGCATGTGGAGCATTCGTTTGTGTGGGATGCTCTACCAGGTTCATTCCTAGATAATGCACTCAAAGGGCACTAAGCATAGAGTGTGAAAACTGAGTTTCCTTGAGAGCTGCTTGGAAGCCTGATGGTGTGTGAAGTTAGTGAGCCAAATGGAGTTGTTCTCCCACAAGAACCACTCGGCTGATCCTTCTTCAATATGCCCTTCACCAACATGCAGTGTTTCCTTGATTGAATTAGCTCTCACACCAATATTTGCGTCTAGAGCCTTTGCATTGAGGGCTATCTGAAAACGGCTGTGGCGCTGACGTTGCCTGTGAATGTGGAGTTGGTGGCATGTGAAACCCGCATGTGGAGCATTCGTTTGTGTGGGATGCTCTACCAGGTTCATTCCTAGATAATGCACTCAAAGGGCACTAAGCATAGAGTGTGAAAACTGAGTTTCCTTGAGAGCTGCTTGGAAGCCTGATGGTGTGTGAAGTTAGTGAGCCAAATGGAGTTGTTCTCCCACAAGAACCACTCGGCTGATCCTTCTTCAATATGCCCTTCACCAACACGCAGTGTTTCCTTGATTGAATTAGCTCTCACACCAATATTTGCGTCTAGAGCCTTTGCATTGAGGGCTATCTGAAAACGGCTGTGGCGCTGAAGTTGCCTGTGAAAGTGGAGTTGGTGGCATGTGAAACCCTCATGTGGAGCATTCGTTTGTGTGGGATGCTCTACCAGGTTCATTCCTAGATAATGCACTCAAAGGGCACTAAGCATAGAGTGTGAAAACTGAGTTTCCTTGAGAGCTGCTTGGAAGCCTGATGATGTGTGAAGTTAGTGAGCCAAATGGAGTTGTTCTCCCACAAGAACCACTCGGCTGATCCTTCTTCAATATGCCCTTCACCAACATGCAGTGTTTCCTTGATTGAATTAGCTCTCACACCAATATTTGCGTCTAGAGCCTTTGCATTGAGGGCTATCTGAAAACGGCTGTGGCGCTGAAGTTGCCTGTGAATGTGGAGTTGGTGGCATGTGAAACCCGCATGTGGAGCATTCGTTTGTGTGGGATGCTCTACCAGGTTCATTTCAGTCCTAGCCATACAAAGGGCACTAAGCATAGAGTGTGAAAACTGAGTTTCCTTGAGAGCTCCTTGGAAGCCTGATGGTGTGTGAAGTTAGTAAGCCAAATGGAGTTGTTCTCCCACAAGAACCACTCGGCTGATCCTTCTTCAATATGCCCTTCACCAACATGCAGTGTTTCCTTGATTGAATTAGCTCTCACACCAATATTTGCGTCTAGAGCCTTTGCATTGAGGGCTATCTGAAAACGGCTGTGGCGCTGAAGTTGCCTGTGAATGTGGAGTTGGTGGCATGTGAAACCCGCATGTGGAGCATTCGTTTGTGTGGGATGCTCTACCAGGTTCATTCCTAGATAATGCACTCAAAGGGCACTAAGCATAGAGTGTGAAAACTGAGTTTCCTTGAGAGCTGCTTGGAAGCCTGATGGTGTGTGAAGTTAGTGAGCCAAATGGAGTTGTTCTCCCACAAGAACCACTCGGCTGATCCTTCTTCAATATGCCCTTCACCAACATGCAGTGTTTCCTTGATTGAATTAGCTCTCACACCAATATTTGCGTGTAGAGCCTTTGCATTGAGGGCTATCTGAAAACGGCTGTGGCGCTGAAGTTGCCTGTGAATGTGGAGTTGGTGGCATGTGAAACCCGCATGTGGAGCATTCGTTTGTTTGGGATGCTCTACCAGGTTCATTCCTAGATAATGCACTCAAAGGGCACTAAGCATAGAGTGTGAAAACTGAGTTTCCTTGAGAGCTGCTTGGAAGCCTGATGGTGTGTGAAGTTAGTGAGCCAAATGGAGTTGTTCTCCCACAAGAACCACTCGGCTGATCCTTCTTCAATATGCCCTTCACCAACATGCAGTGTTTCCTTGATTGAATTAGCTCTCACACCAATATTTGCGTCTAGAGCCTTTGCATTGAGGGCTATCTGAAAACGGCTGTGGCGCTGAAGTTGCCTGTGAATGTGGAGTTGGTGGCATGTGAAACCCGCATGTGGAGCATTCGTTTGTGTGGGATGCTCTACCAGGTTCTTTCCTAGATAATGCACTCAAAGGGCACTAAGCATAGAGTGTGAAAACTGAGTTTCCTTGAGAGCTGCTTGGAAGCCTGATGGTGTGTGAAGTTAGTGAGCCAAATGGAGTTGTTCTCCCACAAGAACCACTCGGCTGATCCTTCTTCAATATGCCCTTCACCAACATGCAGTGTTTCCTTGATTGAATTAGCTCTCACACCAATATTTGCGTCTAGAGCCTTTGCATTGAGGGCTATCTGAAAACGGCAGTGGCGCTGAAGTTGCCTGTGAATGTGGAGTTGGTGGCATGTGAAACCCGCATGTGGAGCATTCGTTTGTGTGGGATGCTCTACCAGGTTCATTTCAGTCCTAGCCATACAAAGGGCACTAAGCATAGAGTGTGAAAACTGAGTTTCCTTGAGAGCTGCTTGGAAGCCTGATGGTGTGTGACGTTAGTGATCCAAATGGAGTTGTTCTCCCACAAGAACCACTCGGCTGATCCTTCTTCAATATGCCCTTCACCAACATGCAGTGTTTCCTTGATTGAATTAGCTCTCACACCAATATTTGCGTCTAGAGCCTTTGCATTGAGGGCTATCTGAAAACGGCTGTGGCGCTGAAGTTGCCTGTGAATGTGGAGTTGGTGGCATGTGAAACCCGCATGTGGAGCATTCGTTTGTGTGGGATGCTCTACCAGGTTCATTCCTAGATAATGCACTCAAAGGGCACTAAGCATAGAGTGTGAAAACTGAGTTTCCTTGAGAGCTGCTTGGAAGCCTGATGGTGTGTGAAGTTAGTGAGCCAAATGGAGTTGTTCTCCCATAAGAACCACTCGGCTGATCCTTCTTCAATATGCCCTTCACCAACATGCAGTGTTTCCTTGATTGAATTAGCTCTCACACCAATATTTGCGTCTAGAGCCTTTGCATTGAGGGCTATCTGAAAACGGCTGTGGCGCTGAAGTTGCCTGTGAATGTGGAGTTGGTGGCATGTGAAACCCGCATGTGGAGCATTCGTTTGTGTGGGATGCTCTACCAGGTTCATTTCAGTCCTAGCCATACAAAATGCACTAAGCATAGAGTGTGAAAACTGAGTTTCCTTGAGAGCTGCTTGGAAGCCTGATGGTGTGTGAAGTTAGTGAGCCAAATGGAGTTGTTCTCCCACAAGAACCACTCGGCTGATCCTTCTTCAATATGCCCTTCACCAACATGCAGTGTTTCCTTGATTGAATTAGCTCTCACACCAATATTTGCGTCTAGAGCCTTTGCATTGAGGGCTATCTGAAAACGGCAGTGGCGCTGAAGTTGCCTGTGAATGTGGAGTTGGTGGCATGTGAAACCCGCATGTGGAGCATTCGTTTGTGTGGGATGCTCTACCAGGTTCATTTCAGTCCTAGCCATACAAAGGGCACTAAGCATAGAGTGTGAAAACTGAGTTTCCTTGAGAGCTGCTTGGAAGCCTGATGGTGTGTGAAGTTAGTGAGCCAAATGGAGTTGTTCTCCCACAAGAACCACTCGGCTGATCCTTCTTCAATATGCCCTTCACCAACATGCAGTGTTTCCTTGATTGAATTAGCTCTCACACCAATATTTGCGTCTAGAGCCTTTGCATTGAGGGCTATCTGAAAACGGCTGTGGCGCTGACGTTGCCTGTGAATGTGGAGTTGGTGGCATGTGAAACCCGCATGTGGAGCATTCGTTTGTGTGGGATGCTCTACCAGGTTCATTCCTAGATAATGCACTCAAAGGGCACTAAGCATAGAGTGTGAAAACTGAGTTTCCTTGAGAGCTGCTTGGAAGCCTGATGGTGTGTGAAGTTAGTGAGCCAAATGGAGTTGTTCTCCCACAAGAACCACTCGGCTGATCCTTCTTCAATATGCCCTTCACCAACATGCAGTGTTTCCTTGATTGAATTAGCTCTCACACCAATATTTGCGTCTAGAGCCTTTGCATTGAGGGCTATCTGAAAACGGCTGTGGCGCTGAAGTTGCCTGTGAATGTGGAGTTGGTGGCATGTGAAACCCGCATGTGGAGCATTCCTTTGTGTGGGATGCTCTACCAGGTTCATTCCTAGATAATGCACTCAAAGGGCACTAAGCATAGAGTGTGAAAACTGAGTTTCCTTGAGAGCTGCTTGGAAGCCTGATGGTGTGTGAAGTTAGTGAGCCAAATGGAGTTGTTCTCCCACAAGAACCACTCGGCTGATCCTTCTTCAATATGCCCTTCACCAACATGCAGTGTTTCCTTGATTGAATTAGCTCTCACACCAATATTTGCGTCTAGAGCCTTTGCATTGAGGGCTATCTGAAAACGGCTGTGGCGCTGAAGTTGCCTGTGAATGTGGAGTTGGTGGCATGTGAAACCCGCATGTGGAGCATTCGTTTGTGTGGGATGCTCTACCAGGTTCATTCCTAGATAATGCACTCAAAGGGCACTAAGCATAGAGTGTGAAAACTGAGTTTCCTTGAGAGCTGCTTGGAAGCCTGATGGTGTGTGAAGTTAGTGAGCCAAATGGAGTTGTTCTCCCACAAGAACCACTCGGCTGATCCTTCTTCAATATGCCCTTCACCAACATGCAGTGTTTCCTTGATTGAATTAGCTCTCACACCAATATTTGCGTCTAGAGCCTTTGCATTGAGGGCTATCTGAAAACGGCTGTGGCGCTGACGTTGCCTGTGAATGTGGAGTTGGTGGCATGTGAAACCCGCATGTGGAGCATTCGTTTGTGTGGGATGCTCTACCAGGTTCATTCCTAGATAATGCACTCAAAGGGCACTAAGCATAGAGTGTGAAAACTGAGTTTCCTTGAGAGCTGCTTGGAAGCCTGATGGTGTGTGAAGTTAGTGAGCCAAATGGAGTTGTTCTCCCACAAGAACCACTCGGCTGATCCTTCTTCAATATGCCCTTTAACAACACGCAGTGTTTCCTTGATTGAATTAGCTCTCACACCAATATTTGCGTCTAGAGCCTTTGCATTGAGGGCTATCTGAAAACGGCTGTGGCGCTGAAGTTGCCTGTGAAAGTGGAGTTGGTGGCATGTGAAACCCTCATGTGGAGCATTCGTTTGTGTGGGATGCTCTACCAGGTTCATTCCTAGATAATGCACTCAAAGGGCACTAAGCATAGAGTGTGAAAACTGAGTTTCCTTGAGAGCTGCTTGGAAGCCTGATGATGTGTGAAGTTAGTGAGCCAAATGGAGTTGTTCTCCCACAAGAACCACTCGGCTGATCCTTCTTCAATATGCCCTTCACCAACATGCAGTGTTTCCTTGATTGAATTAGCTCTCACACCAATATTTGCGTCTAGAGCCTTTGCATTGAGGGCTATCTGAAAACGGCTGTGGCGCTGAAGTTGCCTGTGAATGTGGAGTTGGTGGCATGTGAAACCCGCATGTGGAGCATTCGTTTGTGTGGGATGCTCTACCAGGTTCATTTCAGTCCTAGCCATACAAAGGGCACTAAGCATAGAGTGTGAAAACTGAGTTTCCTTGAGAGCTCCTTGGAAGCCTGATGGTGTGTGAAGTTAGTAAGCCAAATGGAGTTGTTCTCCCACAAGAACCACTCGGCTGATCCTTCTTCAATATGCCCTTCACCAACATGCAGTGTTTCCTTGATTGAATTAGCTCTCACACCAATATTTGCGTCTAGAGCCTTTGCATTGAGGGCTATCTGAAAACGGCTGTGGCGCTGAAGTTGCCTGTGAATGTGGAGTTGGTGGCATGTGAAACCCGCATGTGGAGCATTCGTTTGTGTGGGATGCTCTACCAGGTTCATTCCTAGATAATGCACTCAAAGGGCACTAAGCATAGAGTGTGAAAACTGAGTTTCCTTGAGAGCTGCTTGGAAGCCTGATGATGTGTGAAGTTAGTGAGCCAAATGGAGTTGTTCTCCCACAAGAACCACTCGGCTGATCCTTCTTCAATATGCCCTTCACCAACATGCAGTGTTTCCTTGATTGAATTAGCTCTCACACCAATATTTGCGTCTAGAGCCTTTGCATTGAGGGCTATCTGAAAACGGCTGTGGCGCTGAAGTTGCCTGTGAATGTGGAGTTGGTGGCATGTGAAACCCGCATGTGGAGCATTCGTTTGTGTGGGATGCTCTACCAGGTTCATTCCTAGATAATGCACTCAAAGGGCACTAAGCATAGAGTGTGAAAACTGAGTTTCCTTGAGAGCTGCTTGGAAGCCTGATGGTGTGTGAAGTTAGTGAGCCAAATGGAGTTGTTCTCCCACAAGAACCACTCGGCTGATCCTTCTTCAATATGCCCTTCACCAACATGCAGTGTTTCCTTGATTGAATTAGCTCTCACACCAATATTTGCGTGTAGAGCCTTTGCATTGAGGGCTATCTGAAAACGGCTGTGGCGCTGAAGTTGCCTGTGAATGTGGAGTTGGTGGCATGTGAAACCCGCATGTGGAGCATTCGTTTGTGTGGGATGCTCTACCAGGTTCATTCCTAGATAATGCACTCAAAGGGCACTAAGCATAGAGTGTGAAAACTGAGTTTCCTTGAGAGCTGCTTGGAAGCCTGATGGTGTGTGAAGTTAGTGAGCCAAATGGAGTTGTTCTCCCACAAGAACCACTCGGCTGATCCTTCTTCAATATGCCCTTCACCAACATGCAGTGTTTCCTTGATTGAATTAGCTCTCAAACCAATATTTGCGTCTAGAGCCTTTGCATTGAGGGCTATCTGAAAACGGCTGTGGCGCTGAAGTTGCCTGTGAATGTGGAGTTGGTGGCATGTGAAACCCGCATGTGGAGCATTCGTTTGTGTGGGATGATCTACCAGGTTCATTCCTAGATAATGCACTCAAAGGGCACTAAGCATAGAGTGTGAAAACTGAGTTTCCTTGAGAGCTGCTTGGAAGCCTGATGATGTGTGAAGTTAGTGAGCCAAATGGAGTTGTTCTCCCACAAGAACCACTCGGCTGATCCTTCTTCAATATGCCCTTCACCAACATGCAGTGTTTCCTTGATTGAATTAGCTCTCACACCAATATTTGCGTCTAGAGCCTTTGCATTGAGGGCTATCTGAAAACGGCTGTGGCGATGAAGTTGCCTGTGAATGTGGAGTTGGTGGCATGTGAAACCCGCATGTGGAGCATTCGTTTGTGTGGGATGCTCTACCAGGTTCATTTCAGTCCTAGCCATACAAAGGGCACTAAGCATAGAGTGTGAAAACTGAGTTTCCTTGAGAGCTCCTTGGAAGCCTGATGGTGTGTGAAGTTAGTGAGCCAAATGGAGTTGTTCTCCCACAAGAACCACTCGGCTGATCCTTCTTCAATATGCCCTTCACCAACATGCAGTGTTTCCTTGATTGAATTAGCTCTCACACCAATATTTGCGTCTAGAGCCTTTGCATTGAGGGCTATCTGAAAACGGCTGTGGCGCTGAAGTTGCCTGTGAATGTGGAGTTGGTGGCATGTGAAACCCGCATGTGGAGCATTCGTTTGTGTGGGATGCTCTACCAGGTTCATTCCTAGATAATGCACTCAAAGGGCACTAAGCATAGAGTGTGAAAACTGAGTTTCCTTGAGAGCTGCTTGGAAGCCTGATGGTGTGTGAAGTTAGTGAGCCAAATGGAGTTGTTCTCCCACAAGAACCACTCAGCTGATCCTTCTTCAATATGCCCTTCACCAACATGCAGTGTTTCCTTGATTGAATTAGCTCTCACACCAATATTTGCGTCTAGAGCCTTTGCATTGAGGGCTATCTGAAAACGGCTGTGGCGCTGAAGTTGCCTGTGAATGTGGAGTTGGTGGCATGTGAAACCCGCATGTGGAGCATTCGTTTGTGTGGGATGCTCTACCAGGTTCATTCCTAGATAATGCACTCAAAGGGCACTAAGCATAGAGTGTGAAAACTGAGTTTCCTTGAGAGCTGCTTGGAAGCCTGATGGTGTGTGAAGTTAGTGAGCCAAATGGAGTTGTTCTCCCACAAGAACCACTCGGCTGATCCTTCTTCAATATGCCCTTCACCAACATGCAGTGTTTCCTTGATTGAATTAGCTCTCACACCAATATTTGCGTCTAGAGCCTTTGCATTGAGGGCTATCTGAAAACGGCTGTGGCGATAAAGTTGCCTGTGAATGTGGAGTTGGTGGCATGTGAAACCCGCATGTGGAGCATTCGTTTGTGTGGGATGCTCTACCAGGTTCATTCCTAGATAATGCACTCAAAATGCACTAAGCATAGAGTGTGAAAACTGTGTTTCCTTGAGAGCTGCTTGGAAGCCTGATGGTGTGTGAAGTTAGTGAGCCAAATGGAGTTGTTCTCCCACAAGAACCACTCGGCTGATCCTTCTTCAATATGCCCTTCACCAACATGCAGTGTTTCCTTGATTGAATTAGCTCTCACACCAATATTTGCGTCTAGAGCCTTTGCATTGAGGGCTATCTGAAAACGGCTGTGGCGCTGAAGTTGCCTGTGAATGTGGAGTTGGTGGCATGTGAAACCCGCATGTGGAGCATTCGTTTGTGTGGGATGCTCTACCAGGTTCATTCCTAGATAATGCACTCAAAGGGCACTAAGCATAGAGTGTGAAAACTGAGTTTCCTTGAGAGCTGCTTGGAAGCCTGATGGTGTGTGAAGTTAGTGAGCCAAATGGAGTTGTTCTCCCACAAGAACCACTCGGCTGATCCTTCTTCAATATGCCCTTCACCAACATGCAGTGTTTCCTTGATTGAATTAGCTCTCACACCAATATTTGCGCCTAGAGCCTTTGCATTGAGGGCTATCTGAAAACGGCTGTGGCGCTGAAGTTGCCTGTGAATGTGGAGTTGGTGGCATGTGAAACCCGCATGTGGAGCATTCGTTTGTGTGGGATGCTCTACCAGGTTCATTCCTAGATAATGCACTCAAAGGGCACTAAGCATAGAGTGTGAAAACTGAGTTTCCTTGAGAGCTGCTTGGAAGCCTGATGGTGTGTGAAGTTAGTGAGCCAAATGGAGTTGTTCTCCCACAAGAACCACTCGGCTGATCCTTCTTCAATATGCCCTTCACCAACATGCAGTGTTTCCTTGATTGAATTAGCTCTCAAACCAATATTTGCGTCTAGAGCCTTTGCATTGAGGGCTATCTGAAAACGGCTGTGGCGCTGAAGTTGCCTGTGAATGTGGAGTTGGTGGCATGTGAAACCCGCATGTGGAGCATTCGTTTGTGTGGGATGATCTACCAGGTTCATTCCTAGATAATGCACTCAAAGGGCACTAAGCATAGAGTGTGAAAACTGAGTTTCCTTGAGAGCTGCTTGGAAGCCTGATGATGTGTGAAGTTAGTGAGCCAAATGGAGTTGTTCTCCCACAAGAACCACTCGGCTGATCCTTCTTCAATATGCCCTTCACCAACATGCAGTGTTTCCTTGATTGAATTAGCTCTCACACCAATATTTGCGTCTAGAGCCTTTGCATTGAGGGCTATCTGAAAACGGCTGTGGCGATGAAGTTGCCTGTGAATGTGGAGTTGGTGGCATGTGAAACCCGCATGTGGAGCATTCGTTTGTGTGGGATGCTCTACCAGGTTCATTTCAGTCCTAGCCATACAAAGGGCACTAAGCATAGAGTGTGAAAACTGAGTTTCCTTGAGAGCTCCTTGGAAGCCTGATGGTGTGTGAAGTTAGTGAGCCAAATGGAGTTGTTCTCCCACAAGAACCACTCGGCTGATCCTTCTTCAATATGCCCTTCACCAACATGCAGTGTTTCCTTGATTGAATTAGCTCTCACACCAATATTTGCGTCTAGAGCCTTTGCATTGAGGGCTATCTGAAAACGGCTGTGGCGCTGAAGTTGCCTGTGAATGTGGAGTTGGTGGCATGTGAAACCCGCATGTGGAGCATTCGTTTGTGTGGGATGCTCTACCAGGTTCATTCCTAGATAATGCACTCAAAGGGCACTAAGCATAGAGTGTGAAAACTGAGTTTCCTTGAGAGCTGCTTGGAAGCCTGATGGTGTGTGAAGTTAGTGAGCCAAATGGAGTTGTTCTCCCACAAGAACCACTCAGCTGATCCTTCTTCAATATGCCCTTCACCAACATGCAGTGTTTCCTTGATTGAATTAGCTCTCACACCAATATTTGCGTCTAGAGCCTTTGCATTGAGGGCTATCTGAAAACGGCTGTGGCGCTGAAGTTGCCTGTGAATGTGGAGTTGGTGGCATGTGAAACCCGCATGTGGAGCATTCGTTTGTGTGGGATGCTCTACCAGGTTCATTCCTAGATAATGCACTCAAAGGGCACTAAGCATAGAGTGTGAAAACTGAGTTTCCTTGAGAGCTGCTTGGAAGCCTGATGGTGTGTGAAGTTAGTGAGCCAAATGGAGTTGTTCTCCCACAAGAACCACTCGGCTGATCCTTCTTCAATATGCCCTTCACCAACATGCAGTGTTTCCTTGATTGAATTAGCTCTCACACCAATATTTGCGTCTAGAGCCTTTGCATTGAGGGCTATCTGAAAACGGCTGTGGCGCTGAAGTTGCCTGTGAATGTGGAGTTGGTGGCATATGAAACCCGCATGTGGAGCATTCGTTTGTGTGGGATGCTCTACCAGGTTCATTCCTAGATAATGCACTCAAAATGCACTAAGCATAGAGTGTGAAAACTGTGTTTCCTTGAGAGCTGCTTGGAAGCCTGATGGTGTGTGAAGTTAGTGAGCCAAATGGAGTTGTTCTCCCACAAGAACCACTCGGCTGATCCTTCTTCAATATGCCCTTCACCAACATGCAGTGTTTCCTTGATTGAATTAGCTCTCACACCAATATTTGCGTCTAGAGCCTTTGCATTGAGGGCTATCTGAAAACGGCTGTGGCGATAAAGTTGCCTGTGAATGTGGAGTTGGTGGCATATGAAACCCGCATGTGGAGCATTCGTTTGTGTGGGATGCTCTACCAGGTTCATTCCTAGATAATGCACTCAAAATGCACTAAGCATAGAGTGTGAAAACTGTGTTTCCTTGAGAGCTGCTTGGAAGCCTGATGGTGTGTGAAGTTAGTGAGCCAAATGGAGTTGTTCTCCCACAAGAACCACTCGGCTGATCCTTCTTCAATATGCCCTTCACCAACATGCAGTGTTTCCTTGATTGAATTAGCTCTCACACCAATATTTGCGTCTAGAGCCTTTGCATTGAGGGCTATCTGAAAACGGCTGTGGCGCTGAAGTTGCCTGTGAATGTGGAGTTGGTGGCATATGAAACCCGCATGTGGAGCATTCGTTTGTGTGGGATGCTCTACCAGGTTCATTCCTAGATTATGCAATCAAAATGCACTAAGCATAGAGTGTGAAAACTGTGTTTCCTTGAGAGCTGCTTGGAAGCCTGATGGTGTGTGAAGTTAGTGAGCCAAATGGAGTTGTTCTCCCACAAGAACCACTCGGCTGATCCTTCTTCAATATGCCCTTCACCAACATGCAGTGTTTCCTTGATTGAATTAGCTCTCACACCAATATTTGCGTCTAGAGCCTTTGCATTGAGGGCTATCTGAAAACGGCTGTGGCGCTGACGTTGCCTGTGAATGTGGAGTTGGTGGCATGTGAAACCCGCATGTGGAGCATTCGTTTGTGTGGGATGCTCTACCAGGTTCATTCCTAGATAATGCACTCAAAGGGCACTAAGCATAGAGTGTGAAAACTGAGTTTCCTTGAGAGCTGCTTGGAAGCCTGATGGTGTGTGAAGTTAGTGAGCCAAATGGAGTTGTTCTCCCACAAGAACCACTCGGCTGATCCTTCTTCAATATGCCCTTCACCAACATGCAGTGTTTCCTTGATTGAATTAGCTCTCACACCAATATTTGCGTCTAGAGCCTTTGCATTGAGGGCTATCTGAAAACGGCTGTGGCGCTGAAGTTGCCTGTGAATGTGGAGTTGGTGGCATGTGAAACCCGCATGTGGAGCATTCGTTTGTGTGGGATGCTCTACCAGGTTCATTCCTAGATAATGCACTCAAAGGGCACTAAGCATAGAGTGTGAAAACTGAGTTTCCTTGAGAGCTGCTTGGAAGCCTGATGGTGTGTGAAGTTAGTGAGCCAAATGGAGTTGTTCTCCCACAGGAACCACTCGGCTGATCCTTCTTCAATATGCCCTTCACCAACATGCAGTGTTTCCTTGATTGAATTAGCTCTCACACCAATATTTGCGCCTAGAGCCTTTGCATTGAGGGCTATCTGAAAACGGCTGTGGCGCTGAAGTTGCCTGTGAATGTGGACTTGGTGGCATGTGAAACCCGCATGTGGAGCATTCGTTTGTGTGGGATGCTCTACCAGGTTCATTCCTAGATAATGCACTCAAAGGGCACTAAGCATAGAGTGTGAAAACTGAGTTTCCTTGAGAGCTGCTTGGAAGCCTGATGATGTGTGAAGTTAGTGAGCCAAATGGAGTTGTTCTCCCACAAGAACCACTCGGCTGATCCTTCTTCAATATGCCCTTCACCAACATGCAGTGTTTCCTTGATTGAATTAGCTCTCACACCAATATTTGCGTCTAGAGCCTTTGCATTGAGGGCTATCTGAAAACGGCTGTGGCGCTGAAGTTGCCTGTGAATGTGGAGTTGGTGGCATGTGAAACCCGCATGTGGAGCATTCGTTTGTGTGGGATGCTCTACCAGGTTCATTTCCGTCCTAGCCATACAAAGGGCACTAAGCATAGAGTGTGAAAACTGAGTTTCCTTGAGAGCTGCTTGGAAGCCTGATGGTGTGTGAAGTTAGTGAGCCAAATGGAGTTGTTCTCCCACAAGAACCACTCGGCTGATCCTTCTTCAATATGCCCTTCACCAACATGCAGTGTTTCCTTGATTGAATTAGCTCTCACACCAATATTTGCGTCTAGAGCCTTTGCATTGAGGGCTATCTGAAAACGGCTGTGGCGATAAAGTTGCCTGTGAATGTGGAGTTGGTGGCATATGAAACCCGCATGTGGAGCATTCGTTTGTGTGGGATGCTCTACCAGGTTCATTCCTAGATAATGCACTCAAAATGCACTAAGCATAGAGTGTGAAAACTGTGTTTCCTTGAGAGCTGCTTGGAAGCCTGATGGTGTGTGAAGTTAGTGAGCCAAATGGAGTTGTTCTCCCACAAGAACCACTCGGCTGATCCTTCTTCAATATGCCCTTCACCAACATGCAGTGTTTCCTTGATTGAATTAGCTCTCACACCAATATTTGCGTCTAGAGCCTTTGCATTGAGGGCTATCTGAAAACGGCTGTGGCGCTGAAGTTGCCTGTGAATGTGCAGTTGGTGGCATGTGAAACCCGCATGTGGAGCATTCGTTTGTGTGGGATGCTCTACCAGGTTCATTCCTAGATAATGCACTCAAAGGGCACTAAGCATAGAGTGTGAAAACTGAGTTTCCTTGAGAGCTGCTTGGAAGCCTGATGGTGTGTGAAGTTAGTGAGCCAAATGGAGTTGTTCTCCCACAAGAACCACTCGGCTGATCCTTCTTCAATATGCCCTTCACCAACATGCAGTGTTTCCTTGATTGAATTAGCTCTCACACCAATATTTGCGTCTAGAGCCTTTGCATTGAGGGCTATCTGAAAACGGCTGTGGCGCTGAAGTTGCCTGTGAATGTGCAGTTGGTGGCATGTGAAACCCGCATGTGGAGCATTCGTTTGTGTGGGATGCTCTACCAGGTTCATTCCTAGATAATGCACTCAAAGGGCACTAAGCATAGAGTGTGAAAACTGAGTTTCCTTGAGAGCTGCTTGGAAGCCTGATGGTGTGTGAAGTTAGTGAGCCAAATGGAGTTGTTCTCCCCCAGGAACCACTCGGCTGATCCTTCTTCAATATGCCCTTCACCAACATGCAGTGTTTCCTTGATTGAATTAGCTCTCACACCAATATTTGCGTCTAAAGCCTTTGCATTGAGGGCTATCTGAAAACGGCTGTGGCGCTGAAGTTGCCTGTGAATGTGGAGTTGGTGGCATGTGAAACCCGCATGTGGAGCATTCGTTTGTGTGGGATGCTCTACCAAGTTCATTTCAGTCCTAGCCATACAAAGGGCACTAAGCATAGAGTGTGAAAACTGAGTTTCCTTGAGAGCTGCTTGGAAGCCTGATGGTGTGTGAAGTTAGTGAGCCAAATGGAGTTGTTCTCCCACAAGAACCACTCGGCTGATCCTTCTTCAATATGCCCTTCACCAACATGCAGTGTTTCCTTGATTGAATTAGCTCTCACACCAATATTTGCGTCTAGAGCCTTTGCATTGAGGGCTATCTGAAAACGGCTGTGGCGCTGAAGTTGCCTGTGAATGTGGAGTTGGTGGCATGTGAAACCCGCATGTGGAGCATTCGTTTGTGTGGGATGCTCTACCAGGTTCATTCCTAGACAATGCACTCAAAGGGCACTAAGCATAGAGTGTGAAAACTGAGTTTCCTTGAGAGCTGCTTGGAAGCCTGATGGTGTGTGAAGTTAGTGAGCCAAATGGAGTTGTTCTCCCACAAGAACCACTCAGCTGATCCTTCTTCAATATGCCCTTCACCAACATGCAGTGTTTCCTTGATTGAATTAGCTCTCACACCAATATTTGCGTCTAGAGCCTTTGCATTGAGGGCTATCTGAAAACGGCTGTGGCGCTGAAGTTGCCTGTGAATGTGGAGTTGGTGGCATGTGAAACCCGCATGTGGAGCATTCGTTTGTGTGGGATGCTCTACCAGGTTCATTCCTAGATAATGCACTCAAAGGGCACTAAGCATAGAGTGTGAAAACTGAGTTTCCTTGAGAGCTGCTTGGAAGCCTGATGGTGTGTGAAGTTAGTGAGCCAAATGGAGTTGTTCTCCCACAAGAACCACTCGGCTGATCCTTCTTCAATATGCCCTTCACCAACATGCAGTGTTTCCTTGATTGAATTAGCTCTCACACCAATATTTGCGTCTAGAGCCTTTGCATTGAGGGCTATCTGAAAACGGCTGTGGCGATAAAGTTGCCTGTGAATGTGGAGTTGGTGGCATATGAAACCCGCATGTGGAGCATTCGTTTGTGTGGGATGCTCTACCAGGTTCATTCCTAGATAATGCACTCAAAGGGCACTAAGCATAGAGTGTGAAAACTGAGTTTCCTTGAGAGCTGCTTGGAAGCCTGATGGTGTGTGAAGTTAGTGAGCCAAATGGAGTTGTTCTCCCACAAGAACCACTCGGCTGATCCTTCTTCAATATGCCCTTCACCAACATGCAGTGTTTCCTTGATTGAATTAGCTCTCACACCAATATTTGCGTCTAGAGCCTTTGCATTGAGGGCTATCTGAAAACGGCTGTGGCGCTGAAGTTGCCTGTGAATGTGGAGTTGGTGGCATGTGAAACCCGCATGTGGAGCATTCGTTTGTGTGGGATGCTCTACCAGGTTCATTCCTAGATAATGCACTCAAAGGGCACTAAGCATAGAGTGTGAAAACTGAGTTTCCTTGAGAGCTGCTTGGAAGCCTGATGGTGTGTGAAGTTAGTGAGCCAAATGGAGTTGTTCTCCCACAAGAACCACTCGGCTGATCCTTCTTCAATATGCCCTTCACCAACATGCAGTGTTTCCTTGATTGAATTAGCTCTCACACCAATATTTGCGTCTAGAGCCTTTGCATTGAGGGCTATCTGAAAACGGCTGTGGCGCTGAAGTTGCCTGTGAATGTGGAGTTGGTGGCATGTGAAACCCGCATGTGGAGCATTCGTTTGTGTGGGATGCTCTACCAGGTTCATTCCTAGATAATGCACTCAAAGGGCACTAAGCATAGAGTGTGAAAACTGAGTTTCCTTGAGAGCTGCTTGGAAGCCTGATGGTGTGTGAAGTTAGTGAGCCAAATGGAGTTGTTCTCCCACAAGAACCACTCGGCTGATCCTTCTTCAATATGCCCTTCACCAACATGCAGTGTTTCCTTGATTGAATTAGCTCTCACACCAATATTTGCGCCTAGAGCCTTTGCATTGAGGGCTATCTGAAAACGGCTGTGGCGCTGAAGTTGCCTGTGAATGTGGAGTTGGTGGCATGTGAAACCCGCATGTGGAGCATTCGTTTGTGTGGGATGCTCTACCAGGTTCATTTCCGTCCTAGCCATACAAAGGGCACTAAGCATAGAGTGTGAAAACTGAGTTTCCTTGAGAGCTGCTTGGAAGCCTGATGGTGTGTGAAGTTAGTGAGCCAAATGGAGTTGTTCTCCCACAAGAACCACTCGGCTGATCCTTCTTCAATATGCCCTTCACCAACATGCAGTGTTTCCTTGATTGAATTAGCTCTCACACCAATATTTGCGTCTAGAGCCTTTGCATTGAGGGCTATCTGAAAACGGCTGTGGCGCTGACGTTGCCTGTGAATGTGGAGTTGGTGGCATGTGAAACCCGCATGTGGAGCATTCGTTTGTGTGGGATGCTCTACCAGGTTCATTCCTAGATAATGCACTCAAAGGGCACTAAGCATAGAGTGTGAAAACTGAGTTTCCTTGAGAGCTGCTTGGAAGCCTGATGGTGTGTGAAGTTAGTGAGCCAAATGGAGTTGTTCTCCCACAAGAACCACTCGGCTGATCCTTCTTCAATATGCCCTTCACCAACATGCAGTGTTTCCTTGATTGAATTAGCTCTCACACCAATATTTGCGTCTAGAGCCTTTGCATTGAGGGCTATCTGAAAACGGCTGTGGCGCTGAAGTTGCCTGTGAATGTGGAGTTGGTGGCATGTGAAACCCGCATGTGGAGCATTCGTTTGTGTGGGATGCTCTACCAGGTTCATTCCTAGATAATGCACTCAAAGGGCACTAAGCATAGAGTGTGAAAACTGAGTTTCCTTGAGAGCTGCTTGGAAGCCTGATGGTGTGTGAAGTTAGTGAGCCAAATGGAGTTGTTCTCCCACAAGAACCACTCGGCTGATCCTTCTTCAATATGCCCTTCACCAACATGCAGTGTTTCCTTGATTGAATTAGCTCTCACACCAATATTTGCGTCTAGAGCCTTTGCATTGAGGGCTATCTGAAAACGGCTGTGGCGCTGAAGTTGCCTGTGAATGTGGAGTTGGTGGCATGTGAAACCCGCATGTGGAGCATTCGTTTGTGTGGGATGCTCTACCAAGTTCATTTCAGTCCTAGCCATACAAAGGGCACTAAGCATAGAGTGTGAAAACTGAGTTTCCTTGAGAGCTGCTTGGAAGCCTGATGGTGTGTGAAGTTAGTGAGCCAAATGGAGTTGTTCTCCCACAAGAACCACTCGGCTGATCCTTCTTCAATATGCCCTTCACCAACATGCAGTGTTTCCTTGATTGAATTAGCTCTCACACCAATATTTGCGTCTAGAGCCTTTGCATTGAGGGCTATCTGAAAACGGCTGTGGCGCTGACGTTGCCTGTGAATGTGGAGTTGGTGGCATGTGAAACCCGCATGTGGAGCATTCGTTTGTGTGGGATGCTCTACCAGGTTCATTCCTAGATAATGCACTCAAAGGGCACTAAGCATAGAGTGTGAAAACTGAGTTTCCTTGAGAGCTGCTTGGAAGCCTGATGGTGTGTGAAGTTAGTGAGCCAAATGGAGTTGTTCTCCCACAAGAACCACTCGGCTGATCCTTCTTCAATATGCCCTTCACCAACACGCAGTGTTTCCTTGATTGAATTAGCTCTCACACCAATATTTGCGTCTAGAGCCTTTGCATTGAGGGCTATCTGAAAACGGCTGTGGCGCTGAAGTTGCCTGTGAATGTGGAGTTGGTGGCATGTGAAACCCTCATGTGGAGCATTCGTTTGTGTGGGATGCTCTACCAGGTTCATTCCTAGATAATGCACTCAAAGGGCACTAAGCATAGAGTGTGAAAACTGAGTTTCCTTGAGAGCTGCTTGGAAGCCTGATGATGTGTGAAGTTAGTGAGCCAAATGGAGTTGTTCTCCCACAAGAACCACTCGGCTGATCCTTCTTCAATATGCCCTTCACCAACATGCAGTGTTTCCTTGATTGAATTAGCTCTCACACCAATATTTGCGTCTAGAGCCTTTGCATTGAGGGCTATCTGAAAACGGCTGTGGCGCTGAAGTTGCCTGTGAATGTGGAGTTGGTGGCATGTGAAACCCGCATGTGGAGCATTCGTTTGTGTGGGATGCTCTACCAGGTTCATTCCTAGACAATGCACTCAAAGGGCACTAAGCATAGAGTGTGAAAACTGAGTTTCCTTGAGAGCTGCTTGGAAGCCTGATGGTGTGTGAAGTTAGTGAGCCAAATGGAGTTGTTCTCCCACAAGAACCACTCGGCTGATCCTTCTTCAATATGCCCTTCACCAACATGCAGTGTTTCCTTGATTGAATTAGCTCTCACACCAATATTTGCGTCTAGAGCCTTTGCATTGAGGGCTATCTGAAAACGGCTGTGGCGATAAAGTTGCCTGTGAATGTGGAGTTGGTGGCATGTGAAACCCGCATGTGGAGCATTCGTTTGTGTGGGATGCTCTACCAGGTTCATTCCTAGATAATGCACTCAAAGAGCACTAAGCATAGAGTGTGAAAACTGTGTTTCCTTGAGAGCTGCTTGGAAGCCTGATGGTGTGTGAAGTTAGTGAGCCAAATGGAGTTGTTCTCCCACAAGAACCACTCGGCTGATCCTTCTTCAATATGCCCTTCACCAACATGCAGTGTTTCCTTGATTGAATTAGCTCTCACACCAATATTTGCGTCTAGAGCCTTTGCATTGAGGGCTATCTGAAAACGGCTGTGGCGCTGAAGTTGCCTGTGAATGTGGAGTTGGTGGCATGTGAAACCCGCATGTGGAGCATTCGTTTGTGTGGGATGCTCTACCAGGTTCATTCCTAGATAATGCACTCAAAGGGCACTAAGCATACAGTGTGAAAACTGAGTTTCCTTGAGAGTTGCTTGGAAGCCTGATGGTGTGTGAAGTTAGTGAGCCAAATGGAGTTGTTCTCCCACAAGAACCACTCGGCTGATCCTTCTTCAATATACTCTTCACCAACATGCAGTGTTTCCTTGATTGAATTAGCTCTCACACCAATATTTGCGTCTAGAGCCTTTGCATTGAGGGCTATCTGAAAACGGCTGTGGCGCTGAAGTTGCCTGTGAATGTGGAGTTGGTGGCATGTGAAACCCGCATGTGGAGCATTCGTTTGTGTGGGATGCTGACCAAGCTTCATTTCAGTCCTAAGCACACAAAGAGCACTAAGCATAGAGTGTGAAAACTGAGTTTCCTTGAGAGCTGCTTGGAAGCCTGATGGTGTGTGAAGCTAGTGAGCCAAATGGAGTTGTTCTCCCACAAGAACCACTCGGCTGATCCTTCTTCAATATGCCCTTCACCAACATGCAGTGTTTCCTTGATTGAATTAGCTCTCACACCAATATTTGCGTCTAGAGCCTTTGCATTGAGGGCTATCTGAAAACGGCTGTGGCGCTGAAGTTGCCTGTGAATGTGGAGTTGGTGGCATGTGAAACCCGCATGTGGAGCATTCGTTTGTGTGGGATGCTCTACCAGGTTCATTCCTAGATAATGCACTCAAAGGGCACTAAGCATAGAGTGTGAAAACTGAGTTTCCTTGAGAGCTGCTTGGAAGCCTGATGGTGTGTGAAGTTAGTGAGCCAAATGGAGTTGTTCTCCCACAAGAACCACTCGGCTGATCCTTCTTCAATATGCCCTTCACCAACATGCAGTGTTTCCTTGATTGAATTAGCTCTCACACCAATATTTGCGTCTAGAGCCTTTGCATTGAGGGCTATCTGAAAACGGCTGTGGCGCTGAAGTTGCCTGTGAATGTGGAGTTGGTGGCATGTGAAACCCGCATGTGGAGCATTCGTTTGTGTGGGATGCTCTACCAGGTTCATTCCTAGATAATGCACTCAAAGGGCACTAAGCATAGAGTGTGAAAACTGAGTTTCCTTGAGAGCTGCTTGGAAGCCTGATGGTGTGTGAAGTTAGTGAGCAAAATGGAGTTGTTCTCCCACAAGAACCACTCGGCTGATCCTTCTTCAATATGCCCTTCACCAACATGCAGTGTTTCCTTGATTGAATTAGCTCTCACACCAATATTTGCGTCTAGAGCCTTTGCATTGAGGGCTATCTGAAAATGGCTGTGGCGCTGAAGTTGCCTGTGAATGTGGAGTTGGTGGCATGTGAAACCCGCATGTGGAGCATTCGTTTGTGTGGGATGCTCTACCAGGTTCATTCCTAGATAATGCACTCAAAGGGCACTAAGCATAGAGTGTGAAAACTGAGTTTCCTTGAGAGCTGCTTGGAAGCCTGATGGTGTGTGAAATTAGTGAGCCAAATGGAGTTGTTCTCCCACAAGAACCACTCGGCTGATCCTTCTTCAATATGCCCTTCACCAACATGCAGTGTTTCCTTGATTGAATTAGCTCTCACACCAATATTTGCGTCTAGAGCCTTTGCATTGAGGGCTATCTGAAAACGGCTGTGATGCTGAAGTTGCCTGTGAATGTGGAGTTGGTGGCATGTGAAACCCGCATGTGGAGCATTCGTTTGTGTGGGATGCTCTACCAGGTTCATTCCTAGATAATGCACTCAAAGGGCACTAAGCATAGAGTGTGAAAACTGAGTTTCCTTGAGAGCTGCTTGGAAGCCTGATGGTGTGTGAAGTTAGTGAGCCAAATGGAGTTGTTCTCCCCCAAGAACCACTCGGCTGATCCTTCTTCAATATGCCCTTCACCAACATGCATTGTTTCCTTGATTGAATTAGCTCTCACACCAATATTTGCGCCTAGAGCCTTTGCATTGAGGGCTATCTGAAAACGGCTGTGGCGCTGAAGTTGCCTGTGAATGTGGAGTTGGTGGCATGTGAAACCCGCATGTGGAGCATTCGTTTGTGTGGGATGCTCTACCAGGTTCATTTCAGTCCTAGCCATACAAAGGGCACTAAGCATAGAGTGTGAAAACTGAGTTTCCTTGAGAGCTGCTTGGAAGCCTGATGGTGTGTGAAGTTAGTGAGCCAAATGGAGTTGTTCTCCCACAAGAACCACTCGGCTGATCCTTCTTCAATATGCCCTTCACCAACATGCAGTGTTTCCTTGATTGAATTAGCTCTCACACCAATATTTGCGTCTAGAGCCTTTGCATTGAGGGCTATCTGAAAACGGCTGTGGCGCTGAAGTTGCCTGTGAATGTGGAGTTGGTGGCATGTGAAACCCGCATGTGGAGCATTCGTTTGTGTGGGATGCTCTACCAGGTTCATTCCTAGATAATGCACTCAAAGGGCACTAAGCATAGAGTGTGAAAACTGAGTTTCCTTGAGAGCTGCTTGGAAGCCTGATGGTGTGTGAAGTTAGTGAGCCAAATGGAGTTGTTCTCCCACAAGAACCACTCGGCTGATCCTTCTTCAATATGCCCTTCACCAACATGCAGTGTTTCCTTGATTGAATTAGCTCTCACACCAATATTTGCGTCTAGAGCCTTTGCATTGAGGGCTATCTGAAAACGGCTGTGGCGCTGAAGTTGCCTGTGAATGTGGAGTTGGTGGCATGTGAAACCCGCATGTGGAGCATTCGTTTGTGTGGGATGCTCTACCAGGTTCATTCCTAGATAATGCACTCAAAGGGCACTAAGCATAGAGTGTGAAAACTGAGTTTCCTTGAGAGCTGCTTGGAAGCCTGATGGTGTGTGAAGTTAGTGAGCCAAATGGAGTTGTTCTCCCACAAGAACCACTCGGCTGATCCTTCTTCAATATGCCCTTCACCAACATGCAGTGTTTCCTTGATTGAATTAGCTCTCACACCAATATTTGCGTCTAGAGCCTTTGCATTGAGGGCTATCTGAAAATGGCTGTGGCGCTGAAGTTGCCTGTGAATGTGGAGTTGGTGGCATGTGAAACCCGCATGTGGAGCATTCGTTTGTGTGGGATGCTCTACCAGGTTCATTCCTAGATAATGCACTCAAAATGCACTAAGCATAGAGTGTGAAAACTGTGTTTCCTTGAGAGCTGCTTGGAAGCCTGATGGTGTGTGAAGTTAGTGAGCCAAATGGAGTTGTTTTCCCACAAGAACCACTCGGCTGATCCTTCTTCAATATGCCCTTCACCAACATGCAGTGTTTCCTTGATTGAATTAGCTCTCACACCAATATTTGCGTCTAGAGCCTTTGCATTGAGGGCTATCTGAAAACGGCTGTGGCGCTGAAGTTGCCTGTGAATGTGGAGTTGGTGGCATGTGAAACCCGCATGTGGAGCATTCGTTTGTGTGGGATGCTCTACCAAGTTCATTTCAGTCCTAGCCATACAAAGGGCACTAAGCATAGAGTGTGAAAACTGAGTTTCCTTGAGAGCTGCTTGGAAGCCTGATGGTGTGTGAAGTTAGTGAGCCAAATGGAGTTGTTCTCCCACAAGAACCACTCGGCTGATCCTTCTTCAATATGCCCTTCACCAACATGCAGTGTTTCCTTGATTGAATTAGCTCTCACACCAATATTTGCGTCTAGAGCCTTTGCATTGAGGGCTATCTGAAAACGGCTGTGGCGCTGACGTTGCCTGTGAATGTGGAGTTGGTGGCATGTGAAACCCGCATGTGGAGCATTCGTTTGTGTGGGATGCTCTACCAGGTTCATTCCTAGATAATGCACTCAAAGGGCACTAAGCATAGAGTGTGAAAACTGAGTTTCCTTGAGAGCTGCTTGGAAGCCTGATGGTGTGTGAAGTTAGTGAGCAAAATGGAGTTGTTCTCCCACAAGAACCACTCGGCTGATCCTTCTTCAATATGCCCTTCACCAACACGCAGTGTTTCCTTGATTGAATTAGCTCTCACACCAATATTTGCGTCTAGAGCCTTTGCATTGAGGGCTATCTGAAAACGGCTGTGGCGCTGAAGTTGCCTGTGAATGTGGAGTTGGCGGCATGTGAAACCCGCATGTGGAGCATTCGTTTGTGTGGGATGCTCTACCAGGTTCATTCCTAGATAATGCACTCAAAGGGCACTAAGCATAGAGTGTGAAAACTGAGTTTCCTTGAGAGCTGCTTGGAAGCCTGATGATGTGTGAAGTTAGTGAGCCAAATGGAGTTGTTCTCCCACAAGAACCACTCGGCTGATCCTTCTTCAATATGCCCTTCACCAACATGCAGTGTTTCCTTGATTGAATTAGCTCTCACACCAATATTTGCGTCTAGAGCCTTTGCATTGAGGGCTATCTAAAAACGGCTGTGGCGCTGAAGTTGCCTGTGAATGTGGAGTTGGTGGCATGTGAAACCCGCATGTGGAGCATTCGTTTGTGTGGAATGCTCTACCAGGTTCATTCCTAGATAATGCACTCAAAGGGCACTAAGCATAGAGTGTGAAAACTGAGTTTCCTTGAGAGCTGCTTGGAAGCCTGATGGTGTGTGAAGTTAGTGAGCCAAATGGAGTTGTTCTCCCACAAGAACCACTCGGCTGATCCTTCTTCAATATGCCCTTCACCAACATGCAGTGTTTCCTTGATTGAATTAGCTCTCACACCAATATTTGCGTCTAGAGCCTTTGCATTGAGGGCTATCTGAAAATGGCTGTGGCGCTGAAGTTGCCTGTGAATGTGGAGTTGGTGGCATGTGAAACCCGCATGTGGAGCATTCGTTTGTGTGGGATGCTCTACCAGGTTCATTCCTAGATAATGCACTCAAAGGGCACTAAGCATAGAGTGTGAAAACTGAGTTTCCTTGAGAGCTGCTTGGAAGCCTGATGGTGTGTGAAATTAGTGAGCCAAATGGAGTTGTTCTCCCACAAGAACCACTCGGCTGATCCTTCTTCAATATGCCCTTCACCAACATGCAGTGTTTCCTTGATTGAATTAGCTCTCACACCAATATTTGCGTCTAGAGCCTTTGCATTGAGGGCTATCTGAAAACGGCTGTGACGCTGAAGTTGCCTGTGAATGTGGAGTTGGTGGCATGTGAAACCCGCATGTGGAGCATTCGTTTGTGTGGGATGCTCTACCAGGTTCATTCCTAGATAATGCACTCAAAGGGCACTAAGCATAGAGTGTGAAAACTGAGTTTCCTTGAGAGCTGCTTGGAAGCCTGATGGTGTGTGAAGTTAGTGAGCCAAATGGAGTTGTTCTCCCCCAAGAACCACTCGGCTGATCCTTCTTCAATATGCCCTTCACCAACATGCAGTGTTTCCTTGATTGAATTAGCTCTCACACCAATATTTGCGCCTAGAGCCTTTGCATTGAGGGCTATCTGAAAACGGCTGTGGCGCTGAAGTTGCCTGTGAATGTGGAGTTGGTGGCATGTGAAACCCGCATGTGGAGCATTCGTTTGTGTGGGATGCTCTACCAGGTTCATTTCAGTCCTAGCCATACAAAGGGCACTAAGCATAGAGTGTGAAAACTGAGTTTCCTTGAGAGCTGCTTGGAAGCCTGATGGTGTGTGAAGTTAGTGAGCCAAATGGAGTTGTTCTCCCACAAGAACCACTCGGCTGATCCTTCTTCAATATGCCCTTCACCAACATGCAGTGTTTCCTTGATTGAATTAGCTCTCACACCAATATTTGCGTCTAGAGCCTTTGCATTGAGGGCTATCTGAAAACGGCTGTGGCGCTGAAGTTGCCTGTGAATGTGGAGTTGGTGGCATGTGAAACCCGCATGTGGAGCATTCGTTTGTGTGGGATGCTCTACCAGGTTCATTCCTAGATAATGCACTCAAAGGGCACTAAGCATAGAGTGTAAAAACTGAGTTTCCTTGAGAGCTGCTTGGAAGCCTGATGGTGTGTGAAGTTAGTGAGCCAAATGGAGTTGTTCTCCCACAAGAACCACTCGGCTGATCCTTCTTCAATATGCCCTTCACCAACATGCAGTGTTTCCTTGATTGAATTAGCTCTCACACCAATATTTGCGTCTAGAGCCTTTGCATTGAGGGCTATCTGAAAACGGCTGTGGCGCTGAAGTTGCCTGTGAATGTGGAGTTGGTGGCATGTGAAACCCGCATGTGGAGCATTCGTTTGTGTGGGATGCTCTACCAGGTTCATTCCTAGATAATGCACTCAAAGGGCACTAAGCATAGAGTGTGAAAACTGAGTTTCCTTGAGAGCTGCTTGGAAGCCTGATGGTGTGTGAAGTTAGTGAGCCAAATGGAGTTGTTCTCCCACAAGAACCACTCGGCTGATCCTTCTTCAATATGCCCTTCACCAACATGCAGTGTTTCCTTGATTGAATTAGCTCTCACACCAATATTTGCGTCTAGAGCCTTTGCATTGAGGGCTATCTGAAAATGGCTGTGGCGCTGAAGTTGCCTGTGAATGTGGAGTTGGTGGCATGTGAAACCCGCATGTGGAGCATTCGTTTGTGTGGGATGCTCTACCAGGTTCATTCCTAGATAATGCACTCAAAATGCACTAAGCATAGAGTGTGAAAACTGTGTTTCCTTGAGAGCTGCTTGGAAGCCTGATGGTGTGTGAAGTTAGTGAGCCAAATGGAGTTGTTTTCCCACAAGAACCACTCGGCTGATCCTTCTTCAATATGCCCTTCACCAACATGCAGTGTTTCCTTGATTGAATTAGCTCTCACACCAATATTTGCGTCTAGAGCCTTTGCATTGAGGGCTATCTGAAAACGGCTGTGGCGCTGAAGTTGCCTGTGAATGTGGAGTTGGTGGCATGTGAAACCCGCATGTGGAGCATTCGTTTGTGTGGGATGCTATACCAAGTTCATTTCAGTCCTAGCCATACAAAGGGCACTAAGCATAGAGTGTGAAAACTGAGTTTCCTTGAGAGCTGCTTGGAAGCCTGATGGTGTGTGAAGTTAGTGAGCCAAATGGAGTTGTTCTCCCACAAGAACCACTCGGCTGATCCTTCTTCAATATGCCCTTCACCAACATGCAGTGTTTCCTTGATTGAATTAGCTCTCACACCAATATTTGCGTCTAGAGCCTTTGCATTGAGGGCTATCTGAAAACGGCTGTGGCGCTGACGTTGCCTGTGAATGTGGAGTTGGTGGCATGTGAAACCCGCATGTGGAGCATTCGTTTGTGTGGGATGCTCTACCAGGTTCATTCCTAGATAATGCACTCAAAGGGCACTAAGCATAGAGTGTGAAAACTGAGTTTCCTTGAGAGCTGCTTGGAAGCCTGATGGTGTGTGAAGTTAGTGAGCCAAATGGAGTTGTTCTCCCACAAGAACCACTCGGCTGATCCTTCTTCAATATGCCCTTCACCAACACGCAGTGTTTCCTTGATTGAATTAGCTCTCACACCAATATTTGCGTCTAGAGCCTTTGCATTGAGGGCTATCTGAAAACGGCTGTGGCGCTGAAGTTGCCTGTGAATGTGGAGTTGGTGGCATGTGAAACCCGCATGTGGAGCATTCGTTTGTGTGGGATGCTCTACCAGGTTCATTCCTAGATAATGCACTCAAAGGGCACTAAGCATAAAGTGTGAAAACTGAGTTTCCTTGAGAGCTGCTTGGAAGCCTGATGATGTGTGAAGTTAGTGAGCCAAATGGAGTTGTTCTCCCACAAGAACCACTCGGCTGATCCTTCTTCAATATGCCCTTCACCAACATGCAGTGTTTCCTTGATTGAATTAGCTCTCACACCAATATTTGCGTCTAGAGCCTTTGCATTGAGGGCTATCTGAAAACGGCTGTGGCGCTGAAGTTGCCTGTGAATGTGGAGTTGGTGGCATGTGAAACCCGCATGTGGAGCATTCGTTTGTGTGGGATGCTCTACCAGGTTCATTTCAGTCCTAGCCATACAAAGGGCACTAAGCATAGAGTGTGAAAACTGAGTTTCCTTGAGAGCTGCTTGGAAGCCTGATGGTGTGTGAAGTTAGTGAGCCAAATGGAGTTGTTCTCCCACAAGAACCACTCGGCTGATCCTTCTTCAATATGCCCTTCACCAACATGCAGTGTTTCCTTGATTGAATTAGCTCTCACACCAATATTTGCGTCTAGAGCCTTTGCATTGAGGGCTATCTGAAAACGGCTGTGGCGCTGAAGTTGCCTGTGAATGTGGAGTTGGTGGCATGTGAAACCCGCATGTGGAGCATTCGTTTGTGTGGGATGCTCTACCAGGTTCATTTCAGTCCTAGCCATACAAAGGGCACTAAGCATAGAGTGTGAAAACTGAGTTTCCTTGAGAGCTGCTTGGAAGCCTGATGGTGTGTGAAGTTAGTGAGCCAAATGGAGTTGTTCTCCCACAAGAACCACTCGGCTGATCCTTCTTCAATATGCCCTTCACCAACATGCAGTGTTTCCTTGATTGAATTAGCTCTCACACCAATATTTGCGTCTAGAGCCTTTGCATTGAGGGCTATCTGAAAACGGCTGTGGCGCTGAAGTTGCCTGTGAATGTGGACTTGGTGGCATGTGAAACCCGCATGTGGAGCATTCGTTTGTGTGGGATGCTCTACCAGGTTCATTACTAGATAATGCACTCAAAATGCACTAAGCATAGAGTGTGAAAACTGAGTTTCCTTGAGAGCTGCTTGGAAGCCTGATGGTGTGTGAAGTTAGTGAGCCAAATGGAGTTGTTCTCCCACAAGAACCACTCGGCTGATCCTTCTTCAATATGCCCTTCACCAACATGCAGTGTTTCCTTGATTGAATTAGCTCTCACACCAATATTTGCGTCTAGAGCCTTTGCATTGAGGGCTATCTGAAAACGGCTGTGGCGCTGAAGTTGCCTGTGAATGTGGAGTTGGTGGCATGTGAAACCCGCATGTGGAGCATTCGTTTGTGTGGGATGCTCTACCAGGTTCATTCCTAGATAATGCACTCAAAGGGCACTAAGCATAGAGTGTGAAAACTGAGTTTCCTTGAGTGCTGCTTGGAAGCCTGATGGTGTGTGAAGTTAGTGAGCCAAATGGAGTTGTTCTCCCACAAGAACCACTCGGCTGATCCTTCTTCAATATGCCCTTCACCAACATGCAGTGTTTCCTTGATTGAATTAGCTCTCACACCAATATTTGCGTCTAGAGCCTTTACATTGAGGGCTATCTGAAAACGGCTGTGGCACTGAAGTTGCCTGTGAATGTGGAGTTGGTGGCATGTGAAACCCGCATGTGGAGCATTCGTTTAGTGGGATGCTCTACCAGGTTCATTCCTAGATAATGCACTCAAAGGGCACTAAGCATAGAGTGTGAAAACTGAGTTTCCTTGAGAGCTGCTTGGAAGCCTGATGGTGTGTGAAGTTAGTGAGCCAAATGGAGTTGTTCTCCCACAAGAACCACTCGGCTGATCCTTCTTCAATATGCCCTTCACCAACATGCAGTGTTTCCTTGATTGAATTAGCTCTCACACCAATATTTGCGTCTAGAGCCTTTGCATTGAGGGCTATCTGAAAACGGCTGTGGCGCTAAAGTTGCCTGTGAATGTGGAGTTGGTGGCATATGAAACCCGCATGTGGAGCATTCGTTTGTGTGGGATGCTCTACCAGGTTCATTCCTAGATAATGCACTCAAAATGCACTAAGCATAGAGTGTGAAAACTGTGTTTCCTTGAGAGCTGCTTGGAAGCCTGATGGTGTGTGAAGTTAGTGAGCCAAATGGAGTTGTTCTCCCACAAGAACCACTCGGCTGATGCTTCTTCAATATGCCCTTCACCAACATGCAGTGTTTCCTTGATTGAATTAGCTCTCACACCAATATTTGCGTCTAGAGCCTTTGCATTGAGGGCTATCTGAAAACGGCTGTGGCGCTGAAGTTGCCTGTGAATGTGGAGTTGGTGGCATGTGAAACCCGCATGTGGAGCATTCGTTTGTGTGGGATGCTCTACCAGGTTCATTCCTAGATAATGCACTCAAAGGGCACTAAGCATAGAGTGTGAAAACTGTGTTTCCTTGAGAGCTGCTTGGAAGCCTGATGGTGTGTGAAGTTAGTGAGCCAAATGGAGTTGTTCTCCCACAAGAACCACTCGGCTGATGCTTCTTCAATATGCCCTTCACCAACATGCAGTGTTTCCTTGATTGAATTAGCTCTCACACCAATATTTGCGTCTAGAGCCTTTGCATTGAGGGCTATCTGAAAACGGCTGTGGCGCTGAAGTTGCCTGTGAATGTGGAGTTGGTGGCATGTGAAACCCGCATGTGGAGCATTCGTTTGTGTGGGATGCTGACCAAGCTTCATTTCAGTCCTAAGCACACAAAGAGCACTAAGCATAGAGTGTGAAAACTGAGTTTCCTTGAGAGCTGCTTGGAAGCCTGATGGTGTGTGAAGCTAGTGAGCCAAATGGAGTTGTTCTCCCACAAGAACCACTCGGCTGATCCTTCTTCAATATGCCCTTCACCAACATGCAGTGTTTCCTTGATTGAATTAGCTCTCACACCAATATTTGCGTCTAGAGCCTTTGCATTGAGGGCTATCTGAAAACGGCTGTGGCGCTGAAGTTGCCTGTGAATGTGGAGTTGGTGGCATGTGAAACCCGCATGTGGAGCATTCGTTTGTGTGGGATGCTCTACCAGGTTCATTCCTAGATAATGCACTCAAAGGGCACTAAGCATAGAGTGTGAAAACTGAGTTTCCTTGAGAGCTGCTTGGAAGCCTGATGGTGTGTGAAGTTAGTGAGCCAAATGGAGTTGTTCTCCCACAAGAACCACTCGGCTGATCCTTCTTCAATATGCCCTTCACCAACATGCAGTGTTTCCTTGATTGAATTAGCTCTCACACCAATATTTGCGTCTAGAGCCTTTGCATTGAGGGCTATCTGAAAATGGCTGTGGCGCTGAAGTTGCCTGTGAATGTGGAGTTGGTGGCATGTGAAACCCGCATGTGGAGCATTCGTTTGTGTGGGATGCTCTACCAGGTTCATTCCTAGATAATGCACTCAAAGGGCACTAAGCATAGAGTGTGAAAACTGAGTTTCCTTGAGAGCTGCTTGGAAGCCTGATGGTGTGTGAAGTTAGTGAGCCAAATGGAGTTGTTCTCCCCCAAGAACCACTCGGCTGATCCTTCTTCAATATGCCCTTCACCAACATGCAGTGTTTCCTTGATTGAATTAGCTCTCACACCAATATTTGCGCCTAGAGCCTTTGCATTGAGGGCTATCTGAAAACGGCTGTGGCGCTGAAGTTGCCTGTGAATGTGGAGTTGGTGGCATGTGAAACCCGCATGTGGAGCATTCGTTTGTGTGGGATGCTCTACCAGGTTCATTTCAGTCCTAGCCATACAAAGGGCACTAAGCATAGAGTGTGAAAACTGAGTTTCCTTGAGAGCTGCTTGGAAGCCTGATGGTGTGTGAAGTTAGTGAGCCAAATGGAGTTGTTCTCCCACAAGAACCACTCGGCTGATCCTTCTTCAATATGCCCTTCACCAACATGCAGTGTTTCCTTGATTGAATTAGCTCTCACACCAATATTTGCGTCTAGAGCCTTTGCATTGAGGGCTATCTGAAAACGGCTGTGGCGCTGAAGTTGCCTGTGAATGTGGAGTTGGTGGCATGTGAAACCCGCATGTGGAGCATTCGTTTGTGTGGGATGCTCTACCAGGTTCATTCCTAGATAATGCACTCAAAGGGCACTAAGCATAGAGTGTGAAAACTGAGTTTCCTTGAGAGCTGCTTGGAAGCCTGATGGTGTGTGAAGTTAGTGAGCCAAATGGAGTTGTTCTCCCACAAGAACCACTCGGCTGATCCTTCTTCAATATGCCCTTCACCAACATGCAGTGTTTCCTTGATTGAATTAGCTCTCACACCAATATTTGCGTCTAGAGCCTTTGCATTGAGGGCTATCTGAAAACGGCTGTGGCGCTGAAGTTGCCTGTGAATGTGGAGTTGGTGGCATGTGAAACCCGCATGTGGAGCATTCGTTTGTGTGGGATGCTCTACCAGGTTCATTCCTAGATAATGCACTCAAAGGGCACTAAGCATAGAGTGTGAAAACTGAGTTTCCTTGAGAGCTGCTTGGAAGCCTGATGGTGTGTGAAGTTAGTGAGCCAAATGGAGTTGTTCTCCCACAAGAACCACTCGGCTGATCCTTCTTCAATATGCCCTTCACCAACATGCAGTGTTTCCTTGATTGAATTAGCTCTCACACCAATATTTGCGTCTAGAGCCTTTGCATTGAGGGCTATCTGAAAATGGCTGTGGCGCTGAAGTTGCCTGTGAATGTGGAGTTGGTGGCATGTGAAACCCGCATGTGGAGCATTCGTTTGTGTGGGATGCTCTACCAGGTTCATTCCTAGATAATGCACTCAAAATGCACTAAGCATAGAGTGTGAAAACTGTGTTTCCTTGAGAGCTGCTTGGAAGCCTGATGGTGTGTGAAGTTAGTGAGCCAAATGGAGTTGTTTTCCCACAAGAACCACTCGGCTGATCCTTCTTCAATATGCCCTTCACCAACATGCAGTGTTTCCTTGATTGAATTAGCTCTCACACCAATATTTGCGTCTAGAGCCTTTGCATTGAGGGCTATCTGAAAACGGCTGTGGCGCTGAAGTTGCCTGTGAATGTGGAGTTGGTGGCATGTGAAACCCGCATGTGGAGCATTCGTTTGTGTGGGATGCTCTACCAAGTTCATTTCAGTCCTAGCCATACAAAGGGCACTAAGCATAGAGTGTGAAAACTGAGTTTCCTTGAGAGCTGCTTGGAAGCCTGATGGTGTGTGAAGTTAGTGAGCCAAATGGAGTTGTTCTCCCACAAGAACCACTCGGCTGATCCTTCTTCAATATGCCCTTCACCAACATGCAGTGTTTCCTTGATTGAATTAGCTCTCACACCAATATTTGCGTCTAGAGCCTTTGCATTGAGGGCTATCTGAAAACGGCTGTGGCGCTGAAGTTGCCTGTGAATGTGGAGTTGGTGGCATGTGAAACCCGCATGTGGAGCATTCGTTTGTGTGGGATGCTCTACCAGGTTCATTCCTAGATAATGCACTCAAAGGGCACTAAGCATAGAGTGTGAAAACTGAGTTTCCTTGAGAGCTGCTTGGAAGCCTGATGGTGTGTGAAGTTAGTGAGCAAAATGGAGTTGTTCTCCCACAAGAACCACTCGGCTGATCCTTCTTCAATATGCCCTTCACCAACACGCAGTTTTTCCTTGATTGAATTAGCTCTCACACCAATATTTGCGTCTAGAGCCTTTGCATTGAGGGCTATCTGAAAACGGCTGTGGCGCTGAAGTTGCCTGTGAATGTGGAGTTGGTGGCATGTGAAACCCGCATGTGGAGCATTCGTTTGTGTGGGATGCTCTACCAGGTTCATTCCTAGATAATGCACTCAAAGGGCACTAAGCATAGAGTGTGAAAACTGAGTTTCCTTGAGAGCTGCTTGGAAGCCTGATGATGTGTGAAGTTAGTGAGCCAAATGGAGTTGTTCTCCCACAAGAACCACTCGGCTGATCCTTCTTCAATATGCCCTTCACCAACATGCAGTGTTTCCTTGATTGAATTAGCTCTCACACCAATATTTGCGTCTAGAGCCTTTGCATTGAGGGCTATCTGAAAACGGCTGTGGCGCTGAAGTTGCCTGTGAATGTGGAGTTGGTGGCATGTGAAACCCGCATGTGGAGCATTCGTTTGTGTGGGATGCTCTACCAGGTTCATTTCAGTCCTAGCCATACAAAGGGCACTAAGCATAGAGTGTGAAAACTGAGTTTCCTTGAGAGCTGCTTGGAAGCCTGATGGTGTGTGAAGTTAGTGAGCCAAATGGAGTTGTTCTCCCACAAGAACCACTCGGCTGATCCTTCTTCAATATGCCCTTCACCAACATGCAGTGTTTCCTTGATTGAATTAGCTCTCACACCAATATTTGCGTCTAGAGCCTTTGCATTGAGGGCTATCTGAAAACGGCTGTGGCGCTGAAGTTGCCTGTGAATGTGGAGTTGGTGGCATGTGAAACCCGCATGTGGAGCATTCGTTTGTGTGGGATGCTCTACCAGGTTCATTTCAGTCCTAGCCATACAAAGGGCACTAAGCATAGAGTGTGAAAACTGAGTTTCCTTGAGAGCTGCTTGGAAGCCTGATGGTGTGTGAAGTTAGTGAGCCAAATGGAGTTGTTCTCCCACAAGAACCACTCGGCTGATCCTTCTTCAATATGCCCTTCACCAACATGCAGTGTTTCCTTGATTGAATTAGCTCTCACACCAATATTTGCGTCTAGAGCCTTTGCATTGAGGGCTATCTGAAAACGGCTGTGGCGCTGAAGTTGCCTGTGAATGTGGACTTGGTGGCATGTGAAACCCGCATGTGGAGCATTCGTTTGTGTGGGATGCTCTACCAGGTTCATTACTAGATAATGCACTCAAAATGCACTAAGCATAGAGTGTGAAAACTGAGTTTCCTTGAGAGCTGCTTGGAAGCCTGATGGTGTGTGAAGTTAGTGAGCCAAATGGAGTTGTTCTCCCACAAGAACCACTCGGCTGATCCTTCTTCAATATGCCCTTCACCAACATGCAGTGTTTCCTTGATTGAATTAGCTCTCACACCAATATTTGCGTCTAGAGCCTTTGCATTGAGGGCTATCTGAAAACGGCTGTGGCGCTGAAGTTGCCTGTGAATGTGGAGTTGGTGGCATGTGAAACCCGCATGTGGAGCATTCGTTTGTGTGGGATGCTCTACCAGGTTCATTCCTAGATAATGCACTCAAAGGGCACTAAGCATAGAGTGTGAAAACTGAGTTTCCTTGAGAGCTGCTTGGAAGCCTGATGGTGTGTGAAGTTAGTGAGCCAAATGGAGTTGTTCTCCCACAAGAACCACTCGGCTGATCCTTCTTCAATATGCCCTTCACCAACATGCAGTGTTTCCTTGATTGAATTAGCTCTCACACCAATATTTGCGTCTAGAGCCTTTGCATTGAGGGCTATCTGAAAACGGCTGTGGCGCTGAAGTTGCCTGTGAATGTGGAGTTGGTGGCATGTGAAACCCGCATGTGGAGCATTCGTTTGTGTGGGATGCTCTACCAGGTTCATTCCTAGATAATGCACTCAAAGGGCACTAAGCATAGAGTGTGAAAACTGAGTTTCCTTGAGAGCTGCTTGGAAGCCTGATGGTGTGTGAAGTTAGTGAGCCAAATGGAGTTGTTCTCCCACAAGAACCACTCGGCTGATCCTTCTTCAATATGCCCTTCACCAACATGCAGTGTTTCCTTGATTGAATTAGCTCTCACACCAATATTTGCGTCTAGAGCCTTTGCATTGAGGGCTATCTGAAAACGGCTGTGGCGCTAAAGTTGCCTGTGAATGTGGAGTTGGTGGCATATGAAACCCGCATGTGGAGCATTCGTTTGTGTGGGATGCTCTACCAGGTTCATTCCTAGATAATGCACTCAAAATGCACTAAGCATAGAGTGTGAAAACTGTGTTTCCTTGAGAGCTGCTTGGAAGCCTGATGGTGTGTGAAGTTAGTGAGCCAAATGGAGTTGTTCTCCCACAAGAACCACTCGGCTGATCCTTCTTCAATATGCCCTTCACCAACATGCAGTGTTTCCTTGATTGAATTAGCTCTCACACCAATATTTGCGTCTAGAGCCTTTGCATTGAGGGCTATCTGAAAAAGGCTGTGGCGCTGAAGTTGCCTGTGAATGTGGAGTTGGTGGCATGTGAAACCCGCATGTGGAGCATTCGTTTGTGTGGGATGCTCTACCAGGTTCATTCCTAGATAATGCACTCAAAGGGCACTAAGCATAGAGTGTGAAAACTGAGTTTCCTTGAGAGCTGCTTGGAAGCCTGATGGTGTGTGAAGTTAGTGAGCCCAATGGAGTTGTTCTCCCACAAGAACCACTCGGCTGATCCTTCTTCAATATGCCCTTCACCAACATGCAGTGTTTCCTTGATTGAATTAGCTCTCACACCAATATTTGCGTCTAGAGCCTTTGCATTGAGGGCTATCTGAAAACGGCTGTGGCGCTGAAGTTGCCTGTGAATGTGGAGTTGGTGGCATGTGAAACCCGCATGTGGAGCATTCGTTTGTGTGGGATGCTCTACCAAGTTCATTTCAGTCCTAGCCATACAAAGGGCACTAAGCATAGAGTGTGAAAACTGAGTTTCCTTGAGAGCTGCTTGGAAGCCTGATGGTGTGTGAAGTTAGTGAGCCAAATGGAGTTGTTCTCCCACAAGAACCACTCAGCTGATCCTTCTTCAATATGCCCTTCATCAACATGCAGTGTTTCCTTGATTGAATTAGCTCTCACACCAATATTTGCGTCTAGAGCCTTTGCATTGAGGGCTATCTGAAAACGGCTGTGGCGCTGAAGTTGCCTGTGAATGTGGAGTTGGTGGCATGTGAAACCCGCATGTGGAGCATTCGTTTGTGTGGGATGCTCTACCAGGTTCATTCCTAGATAATGCACTCAAAGGGCACTAAGCATAGAGTGTGAAAACGGAGTTTCCTTGAGAGCTGCTTGGAAGCCTGATGGTGTGTGAAGTTAGTGAGCCAAATGGAGTTGTTCTCCCACAAGAACCACTCGGCTGATCCTTCTTCAATATGCCCTTCACCAACATGCAGTGTTTCCTTGATTGAATTAGCTCTCACACCAATATTTGCGTCTAGAGCCTTTGCATTGAGGGCTATCTGAAAACGGCTGTGGCGCTGAAGTTGCCTGTGAATGTGGAGTTGGTGGCATGTGAAACCCGCATGTGGAGCATTCGTTTGTGTGGGATGCTCTACCAGGTTCATTCCTAGATAATGCACTCAAAGGGCACTAAGCATAGAGTGTGAAAACTGAGTTTCCTTGAGAGCTGCTTGGAAGCCTGATGGTGTGTGAAGTTAGTGAGCCAAATGGAGTTGTTCTCCCACAAGAACCACTCGGCTGATCCTTCTTCAATATGCCCTTCACCAACATGCAGTGTTTCCTTGATTGAATTAGCTCTCACACCAATATTTGCGTCTAGAGCCTTTGCATTGAGGGCTATCTGAAAATGGCTGTGGCGCTGAAGTTGCCTGTGAATGTGGAGTTGGTGGCATGTGAAACCCGCATGTGGAGCATTCGTTTGTGTGGGATGCTCTACCAGGTTCATTCCTAGATAATGCACTCAAAGGGCACTAAGCATAGAGTGTGAAAACTGAGTTTCCTTGAGAGCTGCTTGGAAGCCTGATGGTGTGTGAAGTTAGTGAGCCAAATGGAGTTGTTCTCCCACAAGAACCACTCGGCTGATCCTTCTTCAATATGCCCTTCACCAACATGCAGTGTTTCCTTGATTGAATTAGCTCTCACACCAATATTTGCGTGTAGAGCCTTTGCATTGAGGGCTATCTGAAAACGGCTGTGGCGCTGAAGTTGCCTGTGAATGTGGAGTTGGTGGCATGTGAAACCCGCATGTGGAGCATTCGTTTGTGTGGGATGCTCTACCAGGTTCATTCCTAGATAATGCACTCAAAGGGCACTAAGCATAGAGTGTGAAAACTGAGTTTCCTTGAGAGCTGCTTGGAAGCCTGATGGTGTGTGAAGTTAGTGAGCCAAATGGAGTTGTTCTCCCACAAGAACCACTCGGCTGATCCTTCTTCAATATGCCCTTCACCAACATGCAGTGTTTCCTTGATTGAATTAGCTCTCACACCAATATTTGCGCCTAGAGCCTTTGCATTGAGGGCTATCTGAAAATGGCTGTGGCGCTGAAGTTGCCTGTGAATGTGGAGTTGGTGGCATGTGAAACCCGCATGTGGAGCATTCGTTTGTGTGGGATGCTCTACCAGGTTCATTCCTAGATAATGCACTCAAAGGGCACTAAGCATAGAGTGTGAAAACTGAGTTTCCTTGAGAGCTGCTTGGAAGCCTGATGGTGTGTGATGTTAGTGAGCCAAATGGAGTTGTTCTCCCACAAGAACCACTCGGCTGATCCTTCTTCAATATGCCCTTCACCAACATGCAGTGTTTCCTTGATTGAATTAGCTCTCACACCAATATTTGCGTCTAGAGCCTTTGCATTGAGGGCTATCTGAAAACGGCTGTGGCGCTGAAGTTGCCTGTGAATGTGGAGTTGGTGGCATGTGAAACCCGCATGTGGAGCATTCGTTTGTGTGGGATGCTCTACCAGGTTCATTCCTAGATAATGCACTCAAAATGCACTAAGCATAGAGTGTGAAAACTGTGTTTCCTTGAGAGCTGCTTGGAAGCCTGATGGTGTGTGAAGTTAGTGAGCCAAATGGAGTTGTTTTCCCACAAGAACCACTCGGCTGATCCTTCTTCAATATGCCCTTCACCAACATGCAGTGTTTCCTTGATTGAATTAGCTCTCACACCAATATTTGCGTCTAGAGCCTTTGCATTGAGGGCTATCTGAAAACGGCTGTGGCGCTGAAGTTGCCTGTGAATGTGGAGTTGGTGGCATGTGAAACGCGCATGTGGAGCATTCGTTTGTGTGGGATGCTCTACCAAGTTCATTTCAGTCCTAGCCATACAAAGGGCACTAAGCATAGAGTGTGAAAACTGAGTTTCCTTGAGAGCTGCTTGGAAGCCTGATGGTGTGTGAAATTAGTGAGCCAAATGGAGTTGTTCTCCCACAAGAACCACTCGGCTGATCCTTCTTCAATATGCCCTTCACCAACATGCAGTGTTTCCTTGATTGAATTAGCTCTCACACCAATATTTGCGTCTAGAGCCTTTGCATTGAGGGCTATCTGAAAACGGCTGTGGCGCTGAAGTTGCCTGTGAATGTGGAGTTGGTGGCATGTGAAACCCGCATGTGGAGCATTCGTTTGTGTTGGATGCTCTACCAGGTTCATTCCTAGATAATGCACTCAAAGGGCACTAAGCATAGAGTGTGAAAACTGAGTTTCCTTGAGAGCTGCTTGGAAGCCTGATGGTGTGTGAAGTTAGTGAGCAAAATGAGTTGTTCTCCCACAAGAACCACTCGGCTGATCCTTCTTCAATATGCCCTTCACCAACATGCAGTGTTTCCTTGATTGAATTAGCTCTCACACCAATATTTGCCTCTAGAGCCTTTGCATTGAGGGCTATCTGAAAACGGCTGTGGCGCTGACGTTGCCTGTGAATGTGGAGTTGGTGGCATCATGTGGAGCATTCGTTTGTGTGGGATGCTCTACCAGGTTCATTCCTAGATAATGCACTCAAAGGGCACTAAGCATAGAGTGTGAAAACTGAGTTTCCTTGAGAGCTGCTTGGAAGCCTGATGGTGTGTGAAGTTAGTGAGCCAAATGGAGTTGTTCTCCCACAAGAACCACTCGGCTGATCCTTCTTCAATATGCCCTTCACCAACATGCAGTGTTTCCTTGATTGAATTAGCTCTCACACCAATATTTGCGTCTAGAGCCTTTGCATTGAGGGCTATCTGAAAACGGCTGTGGCGCTGAAGTTGCCTGTGAATGTGGACTTGGTGGCATGTGAAACCCGCATGTGGAGCATTCGTTTGTGTGGGATGCTCTACCAGATTCATTTCAGTCCTAGCCATACAAAGGGCACTAAGCATAGAGTGTGAAAACTGAGTTTCCTTGAGAGCTGCTTGGAAGCCTGATGGTGTGTGAAGTTAGTGAGCCAAATGGAGTTGTTCTCCCACAAGAACCACTCGGCTGATCCTTCTTCAATATGCCCTTCACCAACATGCAGTGTTTCGTTGATTGAATTAGCTCTCACACCAATATTTGCGTCTAGAGCCTTTGCATTGAGGGCTATCTGAAAACGGCTGTGGCGCTGAAGTTGCCTGTGAATGTGGAGTTGGTGGCATGTGAAACCCGCATGTGGAGCATTCGTTTGTGTGGGATGCTCTACCAGGTTCATTTCAGTCCTAGCCATACAAAGGGCACTAAGCATAGAGTGTGAAAACTGAGTTTCCTTGAGAGCTGCTTGGAAGCCTGATGGTGTGTGAAGTTAGTGAGCCAAATGGAGTTGTTCTCCCACAAGAACCACTCGGCTGATCCTTCTTCAATATGCCCTTCACCAACATGCAGTGTTTCCTTGATTGAATTAGCTCTCACACCAATATTTGCGTCTAGAGCCTTTGCATTGAGGGCTATCTGAAAACGGCTGTGGCGCTGAAGTTGCCTGTGAATGTGGAGTTGGTGGCATGTGAAACCCGCATGTGGAGCATTCGTTTGTGTGGGATGCTCTACCAGGTTCATTCCTAGATAATGCACTCAAAGGGCACTAAGCATAGAGTGTGAAAACTGAGTTTCCTTGAGAGCTGCTTGGAAGCCTGATGGTGTGTGAAGTTAGTGAGCCAAATGGAGTTGTTCTCCCACAAGAACCACTCGGCTGATCCTTCTTCAATATGCCCTTCACCAACATGCAGTGTTTCCTTGATTGAATTAGCTCTCACACCAATATTTGCGTCTAGAGCCTTTGCATTGAGGGCTATCTGAAAACGGCTGTGGAGCTGAAGTTGCCTGTGAATGTGGAGTTGGTGGCATGTGAAACCCGCATGTGGAGCATTCGTTTGTGTGGGATGCTCTACCAGGTTCATTCCTAGATAATGCACTCAAAATGCACTAAGCATAGAGTGTGAAAACTGAGTTTCCTTGAGAGCTGCTTGGAAGCCTGATGGTGTGTGAAGTTAGTGAGCCAAATGGAGTTGTTCTCCCACAAGAACCACTCGGCTGATCCTTCTTCAATATGCCCTTCACCAACATGCAGTGTTTCCTTGATTGAATTAGCTCTCACACCAATATTTGCGTCTAGAGCCTTTGCATTGAGGGCTATCTGAAAACGGCTGTGGCGCTGAAGTTGCCTGTGAATGTGGAGTTGGTGGCATGTGAAACCCGCATGTGGAGCATTCGTTTGTGTGGGATGCTCTACCAGGTTCATTTCAGTCCTAGCCATACAAAGGGCACTAAGCATAGAGTGTGAAAACTGAGTTTCCTTGAGAGCTGCTTGGAAGCCTGATGGTGTGTGAAGTTAGTGAGCCCAATGGAGTTGTTCTCCCACAAGAACCACTCGGCTGATCCTTCTTCAATATGCCCTTCACCAACATGCAGTGTTTCCTTGATTGAATTAGCTCTCACACCAATATTTGCGTCTAGAGCCTTTGCATTGAGGGCTATCTGAAAACGGCTGTGGCGCTGAAGTTGCCTGTGAATGTGGACTTGGTGGCATGTGAAACCCGCATGTGGAGCATTCGTTTGTGTGGGATGATCTACCAGGTTCATTCCTAGATAATGCACTCAAAATGCACTAAGCATAGAGTGTGAAAACTGAGTTTCCTTGAGAGCTGCTTGGAAGCCTGATGGTGTGTGAAGTTAGTGAGCCCAATGGAGTTGTTCTCCCACAAGAACCACTCGGCTGATCCTTCTTCAATATGCCCTTCACCAACATGCAGTGTTTCCTTGATTGAATTAGCTCTCACACCAATATTTGCGTCTAGAGCCTTTGCATTGAGGGCTATCTGAAAACGGCTGTGGCGCTGAAGTTGCCTGTGGATGTGGAGTTGGTGGCATGTGAAACCCGCATGTGGAGCATTCGTTTGTGTGGGATGCTCTACCAGGTTCATTCCTAGATAATGCACTCAAAATGCAGTAAGCATAGAGTGTGAAAACTGAGTTTCCTTGAGAGCTGCTTGGAAGCCTGATGGTGTGTGAAGTTAGTGAGCCAAATGGAGTTGTTCTCCCACAAGAACCACTCGGCTGATCCTTCTTCAATATGCCCTTCACCAACATGCAGTGTTTCCTTGATTGAATTAGCTCTCACACCAATATTTGCGTCTAGAGCCTTTGCATTGAGGGCTATCTGAAAACGGCTGTGGCGCTGAAGTTGCCTGTGAATGTGGAGTTGGTGGCATATGAAAACCCGCATGTGGAGCATTCGTTTGTGTGGGATGCTCTACCAGGTTCATTCCTAGATAATGCACTCAAAGGGCACTAAGCATAGAGTGTGAAAACTGAGTTTCCTTGAGAGCTGCTTGGAAGCCTGATGGTGTGTGAAGTTAGTGAGCCAAATGGAGTTGTTCTCCCACAAGAACCACTCGGCTGATCCTTCTTCAATATGCCCTTCACCAACATGCAGTGTTTCCTTGATTGAATTAGCTCTCACACCAATATTTGCGTCTAGAGCCTTTGCATTGAGGGCTATCTGAAAACGGCTGTGGCGCTGAAGTTGCCTGTGAATGTGGAGTTGGTGGCATGTGAAACCCGCATGTGGAGCATTCGTTTGTGTGGGATGCTCTACCAGGTTCATTTCAGTCCTAGCCATACAAAGGGCACTAAGCATAGAGTGTGAAAACTGAGTTTCCTTGAGAGCTGCTTGGAAGCCTGATGGTGTGTGAAGTTAGTGAGCCAAATGGAGTTGTTCTCCCACAAGAACCACTCGGCTGATCCTTCTTCAATATGCCCTTCACCAACATGCAGTGTTTCCTTGATTGAATTAGCTCTCACACCAATATTTGCGTCTAGAGCCTTTGCATTGAGGGCTATCTGAAAACGGCTGTGGCGCTGACGTTGCCTGTGAATGTGGAGTTGGTGGCATGTGAAACCCGCATGTGGAGCATTCGTTTGTGTGGGATGCTCTACCAGGTTCATTCCTAGATAATGCACTCAAAGGGCACTAAGCATAGAGTGTGAAAACTGAGTTTCCTTGAGAGCTGCTTGGAAGCCTGATGGTGTGTGAAGTTAGTGAGCCAAATGGAGTTGTTCTCCCACAAGAACCACTCGGCTGATCCTTCTTCAATATGCCCTTCACCAACATGCAGTGTTTCCTTGATTGAATTAGCTCTCACACCAATATTTGCGTCTAGAGCCTTTGCATTGAGGGCTATCTGAAAACGGCTGTGGCGCTGAAGTTGCCTGTGAATGTGGAGTTGGTGGCATGTGAAACCCGCATGTGGAGCATTCGTTTGTGTGGGATGCTCTACCAGGTTCATTCCTAGATAATGCACTCAAAGGGCACTAAGCATAGAGTGTGAAAACTGTGTTTCCTTGAGAGCTGCTTGGAAGCCTGATGGTGTGTGAAGTTAGTGAGCCAAATGGAGTTGTTTTCCCACAAGAACCACTCGGCTGATCCTTCTTCAATATGCCCTTCACCAACATGCACTGTTTCCTTGATTGAATTAGCTCTCACACCAATATTTGCGTCTAGAGCCTTTGCATTGAGGGCTATCTGAAAACGGCTGTGGCGCTGAAGTTGCCTGTGAATGTGGAGTTGGTGGCATGTGAAACCCGCATGTGGAGCATTCGTTTGTGTGGGATGCTCTACCAGGTTCATTCCTAGATAATGCACTCAAAGGGCACTAAGCATAGAGTGTGAAAACTGAGTTTCCTTGAGAGCTGCTTGGAAGCCTGATGGTGTGTGAAGTTAGTGAGCCAAATGGAGTTGTTCTCCCACAAGAACCACTCGGCTGATCCTTCTTCAATATGCCCTTCACCAACATGCAGTGTTTCCTTGATTGAATTAGCTCTCACACCAATATTTGCGTCTAGAGCCTTTGCATTGAGGGCTATCTGAAAACGGCTGTGGCGCTGAAGTTGCCTGTGAATGTGGAGTTGGTGGCATGTGAAAGCTGCATGTGGAGCATTCGTTTGTGTGGGATGCTCTACCAGGTTCATTTCAGTCCTAGCCATACAAAGGGCACTAAGCATAGAGTGTGAAAACTGAGTTTCTTTGAGAGCTGCTTGGAAGCCTGATGGTGTGTGAAGTTAGTGAGCCCAATGGAGTTGTTCTCCCACAAGAACCACTCGGCTGATCCTTCTTCAATATGCCCTTCACCAACATGCAGTGTTTCCTTGATTGAATTAGCTCTCACACCAATATTTGCATCTAGAGCCTTTGCATTGAGGGCTATCTGAAAACGGCTGTGGCGCTGAAGTTGCCTGTGAATGTGGAGTTGGTGGCATGTGAAACCCGCATGTGGAGCATTCGTTTGTGTGGGATGCTCTACCAGGTTCATTCCTAGATAATGCACTCAAAGGGCACTAAGCATAGAGTGTGAAAACTGAGTTTCCTTGAGAGCTGCTTGGAAGCCTGATGGTGTGTGAAGTTAGTGAGCCAAATGGAGTTGTTCTCCCACAAGAACCACTCGGCTGATCCTTCTTCAATATGCCCTTCACCAACATGCAGTGTTTCCTTGATTGAATTAGCTCTCACACCAATATTTGCGTCTAGACCCTTTGCATTGAGGGCTATCTGAAAACGGCTGTGGCGCTGAAGTTGCCTGTGAATGTGGAGTTGGTGGCATGTGAAACCCGCATGTGGAGCATTCGTTTGTGTGGGATGCTCTACCAGGTTCATTCCTAGATAATGCACTCAAAGGGCACTAAACATAGAGTGTGAAAACTGAGTTTCCTTGAGAGCTGCTTGGAAGCCTGATGGTGTGTGAAGTTAGTGAGCCAAATGAGTTGTTCTCCCACAAGAACCACTCGGCTGATCCTTCTTCAATATGCCCTTCACCAACATGCAGTGTTTCGTTGATTGAATTAGCTCTCACACCAATATTTGCGTCTAGAGCCTTTGCATTGAGGGCTATCTGAAAACGGCTGTGGCGCTGAAGTTGCCTGTGAATGTGGAGTTGGTGGCATGTGAAACCCGCATGTGGAGCATTCGTTTGTGTGGGATGCTCTACCAGGTTCATTCCTAGATAATGCACTCAAATGGCACTAAGCATAGAGTGTGAAAACTGAGTTTCCTCGAGAGCTGCTTGGAAGCCTGATGGTGTGTGAAGTTAGTGAGCCAAATGGAGTTGTTCTCCCACAAGAACCACTCGGCTGATCCTTCTTCAATATGCCCTTCACCAACATGCAGTGTTTCCTTGATTGAATTAGCTCTCACACCAATATTTGCGTCTAGAGCCTTTGCATTGAGGGCTATCTGAAAACGGCTGTGGCGCTGAAGTTGCCTGTGAATGTTGGAGTTGGTGGCATGTGAAAGCTGCATGTGGAGCATTCGTTTGTGTGGGATGCTCTACCAGGTTCATTTCAGTCCTAGCCATACAAAGGGCACTAAGCATAGAGTGTGAAAACTGAGTTTCCTTGAGAGCTGCTTGGAAGCCTGATGGTGTGTGAAGTTAGTGAGCCCAATGGAGTTGTTCTCCCACAAGAACCACTCGGCTGATCCTTCTTCAATATGCCCTTCACCAACATGCAGTGTTTCCTTGATTGAATTAGCTCTCACACCAATATTTGCGTCTAGAGCCTTTGCATTGAGGGCTATCTGAAAACGGCTGTGGCGCTGAAGTTGCCTGTGAATGTGGAGTTGGTGGCATGTGAAACCCGCATGTGGAGCATTCGTTTGTGTGGGATGCTCTACCAGGTTCATTCCTAGATAATGCACTCAAAGGGCACTAAGCATAGAGTGTGAAAACTGAGTTTCCTTGAGAGCTGCTTGGAAGCCTGATGGTGTGTGAAGTTAGTGAGCCCAATGGAGTTGTTCTCCCACAAGAACCACTCGGCTGATCCTTCTTCAATATGCCCTTCACCAACATGCAGTGTTTCCTTGATTGAATTAGCTCTCACACCAATATTTGCGTCTAGAGCCTTTGCATTGAGGGCTATCTGAAAACGGCTGTGGCGCTGAAGTTGCCTGTGAATGTGGAGTTGGTGGCATGTGAAAGCCGCATGTGGAGCATTCGTTTGTGTGGGATGCTCTACCAGGTTCATTTCAGTCCTAGCCATACAAAGGGCACTAAGCATAGAGTGTGAAAACTGAGTTTCCTTGAGAGCTGCTTGGAAGCCTGATGGTGTGTGAAGTTAGTGAGCCAAATGGAGTTGTTCTCCCACAAGAACCACTCGGCTGATCCTTCTTCAATATGCCCTTCACCAACATGCAGTGTTTCCTTGATTGAATTAGCTCTCACACCAATATTTGCGTCTAGAGCCTTTGCATTGAGGGCTATCTGAAAACGGCTGTGGCGCTGAAGTTGCCTGTGAATGTGGAGTTGGTGGCATGTGAAACCCGCATGTGGAGCATTCGTTTGTGTGGGATGCTCTACCAGGTTCATTCCTAGATAATGCACTCAAAGGGCACTAAGCATAGAGTGTGAAAACTGAGTTTCCTTGAGAGCTGCTTGGAAGCCTGATGGTGTGTGAAGTTAGTGAGCCAAATGGAGTTGTTCTCCCACAAGAACCACTCGGCTGATCCTTCTTCAATATGCCCTTCACCAACATGCAGTGTTTCCTTGATTGAATTAGCTCTCACACCAATATTTGCGTCTAGAGCCTTTGCATTGAGGGCTATCTGAAAACGGCTGTGGCGCTGAAGTTGCCTGTGAATGTGGAGTTGGTGGCATGTGAAAGCTGCATGTGGAGCATTCGTTTGTGTGGGATGCTCTACCAGGTTCATTTCAGTCCTAGCCATACAAAGGGCACTAAGCATAGAGTGTGAAAACTGAGTTTCTTTGAGAGCTGCTTGGAAGCCTGATGGTGTGTGAAGTTAGTGAGCCCAATGGAGTTGTTCTCCCACAAGAACCACTCGGCTGATCCTTCTTCAATATGCCCTTCACCAACATGCAGTGTTTCCTTGATTGAATTAGCTCTCACACCAATATTTGCATCTAGAGCCTTTGCATTGAGGGCTATCTGAAAACGGCTGTGGCGCTGAAGTTGCCTGTGAATGTGGAGTTGGTGGCATGTGAAACCCGCATGTGGAGCATTCGTTTGTGTGGGATGCTCTACCAGGTTCATTCCTAGATAATGCACTCAAAGGGCACTAAGCATAGAGTGTGAAAACTGAGTTTCCTTGAGAGCTGCTTGGAAGCCTGATGGTGTGTGAAGTTAGTGAGCCAAATGGAGTTGTTCTCCCACAAGAACCACTCGGCTGATCCTTCTTCAATATGCCCTTCACCAACATGCAGTGTTTCCTTGATTGAATTAGCTCTCACACCAATATTTGCGTCTAGACCCTTTGCATTGAGGGCTATCTGAAAACGGCTGTGGCGCTGAAGTTGCCTGTGAATGTGGAGTTGGTGGCATGTGAAACCCGCATGTGGAGCATTCGTTTGTGTGGATGCTCTACCAGGTTCATTCCTAGATAATGCACTCAAAGGGCACTAAACATAGAGTGTGAAAACTGAGTTTCCTTGAGAGCTGCTTGGAAGCCTGATGGTGTGTGAAGTTAGTGAGCCAAATGGAGTTGTTCTCCCACAAGAACCACTCGGCTGATCCTTCTTCAATATGCCCTTCACCAACATGCAGTGTTTCGTTGATTGAATTAGCTCTCACACCAATATTTGCGTCTAGAGCCTTTGCATTGAGGGCTATCTGAAAACGGCTGTGGCGCTGAAGTTGCCTGTGAATGTGGAGTTGGTGGCATGTGAAACCCGCATGTGGAGCATTCGTTTGTGTGGGATGCTCTACCAGGTTCATTCCTAGATAATGCACTCAAATGGCACTAAGCATAGAGTGTGAAAACTGAGTTTCCTCGAGAGCTGCTTGGAAGCCTGATGGTGTGTGAAGTTAGTGAGCCAAATGGAGTTGTTCTCCCACAAGAACCACTCGGCTGATCCTTCTTCAATATGCCCTTCACCAACATGCAGTGTTTCCTTGATTGAATTAGCTCTCACACCAATATTTGCGTCTAGAGCCTTTGCATTGAGGGCTATCTGAAAACGGCTGTGGCGCTGAAGTTGCCTGTGAATGTGGAGTTGGTGGCATGTGAAAGCTGCATGTGGAGCATTCGTTTGTGTGGGATGCTCTACCAGGTTCATTTCAGTCCTAGCCATACAAAGGGCACTAAGCATAGAGTGTGAAAACTGAGTTTCCTTGAGAGCTGCTTGGAAGCCTGATGGTGTGTGAAGTTAGTGAGCCCAATGGAGTTGTTCTCCCACAAGAACCACTCGGCTGATCCTTCTTCAATATGCCCTTCACCAACATGCAGTGTTTCCTTGATTGAATTAGCTCTCACACCAATATTTGCGTCTAGAGCCTTTGCATTGAGGGCTATCTGAAAACGGCTGTGGCGCTGAAGTTGCCTGTGAATGTGGAGTTGGTGGCATGTGAAACCCGCATGTGGAGCATTCGTTTGTGTGGGATGCTCTACCAGGTTCATTCCTAGATAATGCACTCAAAGGGCACTAAGCATAGAGTGTGAAAACTGAGTTTCCTTGAGAGCTGCTTGGAAGCCTGATGGTGTGTGAAGTTAGTGAGCCCAATGGAGTTGTTCTCCCACAAGAACCACTCGGCTGATCCTTCTTCAATATGCCCTTCACCAACATGCAGTGTTTCCTTGATTGAATTAGCTCTCACACCAATATTTGCGTCTAGAGCCTTTGCATTGAGGGCTATCTGAAAACGGCTGTGGCGCTGAAGTTGCCTGTGAATGTGGAGTTGGTGGCATGTGAAAGCCGCATGTGGAGCATTCGTTTGTGTGGGATGCTCTACCAGGTTCATTTCAGTCCTAGCCATACAAAGGGCACTAAGCATAGAGTGTGAAAACTGAGTTTCCTTGAGAGCTGCTTGGAAGCCTGATGGTGTGTGAAGTTAGTGAGCCAAATGGAGTTGTTCTCCCACAAGAACCACTCGGCTGATCCTTCTTCAATATGCCCTTCACCAACATGCAGTGTTTCCTTGATTGAATTAGCTCTCACACCAATATTTGCGTCTAGAGCCTTTGCATTGAGGGCTATCTGAAAACGGCTGTGGCGCTGAAGTTGCCTGTGAATGTGGAGTTGGTGGCATGTGAAACCCGCATGTGGAGCATTCGTTTGTGTGGGATGCTCTACCAGGTTCATTCCTAGATAATGCACTCAAAGGGCACTAAGCATAGAGTGTGAAAACTGAGTTTCCTTGAGAGCTGCTTGGAAGCCTGATGGTGTGTGAAGTTAGTGAGCCCAATGGAGTTGTTCTCCCACAAGAACCACTCGGCTGATCCTTCTTCAATATGCCCTTCACCAACATGCAGTGTTTCCTTGATTCAATTAGCTCTCACACCAATATTTGCGTCTAGAGCCTTTGCATTGAGGGCTATCTGAAAACGGCTGTGGCGCTGAAGTTGCCTGTGAATGTGGAGTTGGTGGCATGTGAAACCCGCATGTGGAGCATTCGTTTGTGTGGGATGCTCTACCAGGTTCATTCCTAGATAATGCACTCAAAGGGCACTAAGCATAGAGTGTGAAAACTGAGTTTCCTTGAGAGCTGCTTGGAAGCCTGATGGTGTGTGAAGTTAGTGAGCCAAATGGAGTTGTTCTCCCACAAGAACCACTCGGCTGATCCTTCTTCAATATGCCCTTCACCAACATGCAGTGTTTCCTTGATTGAATTAGCTCTCACACCAATATTTGCGTCTAGAGCCTTTGCATTGAGGGCTATCTGAAAATGGCTGTGGCGCTGACGTTGCCTGTGAATGTGGAGTTGGTGGCATGTGAAACCCGCATGTGGAGCATTCGTTTGTGTGGGATGCTCTACCAGGTTCATTCCTAGATAATGCACTCAAAGGGCACTAAGCATAGAGTGTGAAAACTGAGTTTCCTTGAGAGCTGCTTGGAAGCCTGATGGTGTGTGAAGTTAGTGAGCCAAATGGAGTTGTTCTCCCACAAGAACCACTCGGCTGATCCTTCTTCAATATGCCCTTCACCAACATGCAGTGTTTCCTTGATTGAATTAGCTCTCACACCAATATTTGCGTCTAGAGCCTTTGCATTGAGGGCTATCTGAAAACGGCTGTGGCGCTGAAGTTGCCTGTGAATGTGGAGTTGGTGGCATGTGAAACCCGCATGTGGAGCATTCGTTTGTGTGGGATGCTCTACCAGGTTCATTCCTAGATAATGCACTCAAAGGGCACTAAGCATAGAGTGTGAAAACTGAGTTTCCTTGAGAGCTGCTTGGAAGCCTGATGGTGTGTGAAGTTAGTGAGCCAAATGGAGTTGTTCTCCCACAAGAACCACTCGGCTGATCCTTCTTCAATATGCCCTTCACCAACATGCAGTGTTTCCTTGATTGAATTAGCTCTCACACCAATATTTGCGCCTAGAGCCTTTGCATTGAGGGCTATCTGAAAATGGCTGTGGCGCTGAAGTTGCCTGTGAATGTGGAGTTGGTGGCATGTGAAACCCGCATGTGGAGCATTCGTTTGTGTGGGATGCTCTACCAGGTTCATTCCTAGATAATGCACTCAAAGGGCACTAAGCATAGAGTGTGAAAACTGAGTTTCCTTGAGAGCTGCTTGGAAGCCTGATGGTGTGTGATGTTAGTGAGCCAAATGGAGTTGTTCTCCCACAAGAACCACTCGGCTGATCCTTCTTCAATATGCCCTTCACCAACATGCAGTGTTTCCTTGATTGAATTAGCTCTCACACCAATATTTGCGTCTAGAGCCTTTGCATTGAGGGCTATCTGAAAACGGCTGTGGCGCTGAAGTTGCCTGTGAATGTGGAGTTGGTGGCATGTGAAACCCGCATGTGGAGCATTCGTTTGTGTGGGATGCTCTACCAGGTTCATTCCTAGATAATGCACTCAAAATGCACTAAGCATAGAGTGTGAAAACTGTGTTTCCTTGAGAGCTGCTTGGAAGCCTGATGGTGTGTGAAGTTAGTGAGCCAAATGGAGTTGTTTTCCCACAAGAACCACTCGGCTGATCCTTCTTCAATATGCCCTTCACCAACATGCAGTGTTTCCTTGATTGAATTAGCTCTCACACCAATATTTGCGTCTAGAGCCTTTGCATTGAGGGCTATCTGAAAACGGCTGTGGCGCTGAAGTTGCCTGTGAATGTGGAGTTGGTGGCATGTGAAACGCGCATGTGGAGCATTCGTTTGTGTGGGATGCTCTACCAAGTTCATTTCAGTCCTAGCCATACAAAGGGCACCAAGCATAGAGTGTGAAAACTGAGTTTCCTTGAGAGCTGCTTGGAAGCCTGATGGTGTGTGAAATTAGTGAGCCAAATGGAGTTGTTCTCCCACAAGAACCACTCGGCTGATCCTTCTTCAATATGCCCTTCACCAACATGCAGTGTTTCCTTGATTGAATTAGCTCTCACACCAATATTTGCGTCTAGAGCCTTTGCATTGAGGGCTATCTGAAAACGGCTGTGGCGCTGAAGTTGCCTGTGAATGTGGAGTTGGTGGCATGTGAAACCCGCATGTGGAGCATTCGTTTGTGTGGGATGCTCTACCAGGTTCATTCCTAGATAATGCACTCAAAGGGCACTAAGCATAGAGTGTGAAAACTGAGTTTCCTTGAGAGCTGCTTGGAAGCCTGATGGTGTGTGAAGTTAGTGAGCAAAATGGAGTTGTTCTCCCACAAGAACCACTCGGCTGATCCTTCTTCAATATGCCCTTCACCAACATGCAGTGTTTCCTTGATTGAATTAGCTCTCACACCAATATTTGCCTCTAGAGCCTTTGCATTGAGGGCTATCTGAAAACGGCTGTGGCGCTGAAGTTGCCTGTGAATGTGGAGTTGGTGGCATGTGAAACCCGCATGTGGAGCATTCGTTTGTGTGGGATGCTCTACCAGGTTCATTCCTAGATAATGCACTCAAAGGGCACTAAGCATAGAGTGTGAAAACTGAGTTTCCTTGAGAGCTGCTTGGAAGCCTGATGGTGTGTGAAGTTAGTGAGCCAAATGGAGTTGTTCTCCCACAAGAACCACTCGGCTGATCCTTCTTCAATATGCCCTTCACCAACATGCAGTGTTTCCTTGATTGAATTAGCTCTCACACCAATATTTGCGTCTAGAGCCTTTGCATTGAGGGCTATCTGAAAACGGCTGTGGCGCTGAAGTTGCCTGTGAATGTGGACTTGGTGGCATGTGAAACCCGCATGTGGAGCATTCGTTTGTGTGGGATGCTCTACCAGGTTCATTTCAGTCCTAGCCATACAAAGGGCACTAAGCATAGAGTGTGAAAACTGAGTTTCCTTGAGAGCTGCTTGGAAGCCTGATGGTGTGTGAAGTTAGTGAGCCAAATGGAGTTGTTCTCCCACAAGAACCACTCGGCTGATCCTTCTTCAATATGCCCTTCACCAACATGCAGTGTTTCCTTGATTGAATTAGCTCTCACACCAATATTTGCGTCTAGAGCCTTTGCATTGAGGGCTATCTGAAAACGGCTGTGGCGCTGAAGTTGCCTGTGAATGTGGAGTTGGTGGCATGTGAAACCCGCATGTGGAGCATTCGTTTGTGTGGGATGCTCTACCAGGCTCATTTCAGTCCTAGCCATACAAAGGGCACTAAGCATAGAGTGTGAAAACTGAGTTTCCTTGAGAGCTGCTTGGAAGCCTGATGGTGTGTGAAGTTAGTGAGCCAAATGGAGTTGTTCTCCCACAAGAACCACTCGGCTGATCCTTCTTCAATATGCCCTTCACCAACATGCAGTGTTTCCTTGATTGAATTAGCTCTCACACCAATATTTGCGTCTAGAGCCTTTGCATTGAGGGCTATCTGAAAACGGCTGTGGCGCTGAAGTTGCCTGTGAATGTGGAGTTGGTGGCATGTGAAACCCGCATGTGGAGCATTCGTTTGTGTGGGATGCTCTACCAGGTTCATTCCTAGATAATGCACTCAAAGGGCACTAAGCATAGAGTGTGAAAACTGAGTTTCCTTGAGAGCTGCTTGGAAGCCTGATGGTGTGTGAAGTTAGTGAGCCAAATGGAGTTGTTCTCCCACAAGAACCACTCGGCTGATCCTTCTTCAATATGCCCTTCACCAACATGCAGTGTTTCCTTGATTGAATTAGCTCTCACACCAATATTTGCGTCTAGAGCCTTTGCATTGAGGGCTATCTGAAAACGGCTGTGGAGCTGAAGTTGCCTGTGAATGTGGAGTTGGTGGCATGTGAAACCCGCATGTGGAGCATTCGTTTGTGTGGGATGCTCTACCAGGTTCATTCCTAGATAATGCACTCAAAATGCACTAAGCATAGAGTGTGAAAACTGAGTTTCCTTGAGAGCTGCTTGGAAGCCTGATGGTGTGTGAAGTTAGTGAGCCAAATGGAGTTGTTCTCCCACAAGAACCACTCGGCTGATCCTTCTTCAATATGCCCTTCACCAACATGCAGTGTTTCCTTGATTGAATTAGCTCTCACACCAATATTTGCGTCTAGAGCCTTTGCATTGAGGGCTATCTGAAAACGGCTGTGGCGCTGAAGTTGCCTGTGAATGTGGAGTTGGTGGCATGTGAAACCCGCATGTGGAGCATTCGTTTGTGTGGGATGCTCTACCAGGTTCATTTCAGTCCTAGCCATACAAAGGGCACTAAGCATAGAGTGTGAAAACTGAGTTTCCTTGAGAGCTGCTTGGAAGCCTGATGGTGTGTGAAGTTAGTGAGCCAAATGGAGTTGTTCTCCCACAAGAACCACTCGGCTGATCCTTCTTCAATATGCCCTTCACCAACATGCAGTGTTTCCTTGATTGAATTAGCTCTCACACCAATATTTGCGTCTAGAGCCTTTGCATTGAGGGCTATCTGAAAACGGCTGTGGCGCTGAAGTTGCCTGTGAATGTGGACTTGGTGGCATGTGAAACCCGCATGTGGAGCATTCGTTTGTGTGGGATGATCTACCAGGTTCTTTCCTAGATAATGCACTCAAAATGCACTAAGCATAGAGTGTGAAAACTGAGTTTCCTTGAGAGCTGCTTGGAAGCCTGATGGTGTGTGAAGTTAGTGAGCCCAATGGAGTTGTTCTCCCACAAGAACCACTCGGCTGATCCTTCTTCAATATGCCCTTCACCAACATGCAGTGTTTCCTTGATTGAATTAGCTCTCACACCAATATTTGCGTCTAGAGCCTTTGCATTGAGGGCTATCTGAAAACGGCTGTGGCGCTGAAGTTGCCTGTGGATGTGGAGTTGGTGGCATGTGAAACCCGCATGTGGAGCATTCGTTTGTGTGGGATGCTCTACCAGGTTCATTCCTAGATAATGCACTCAAAATGCAGTAAGCATAGAGTGTGAAAACTGAGTTTCCTTGAGAGCTGCTTGGAAGCCTGATGGTGTGTGAAGTTAGTGAGCCAAATGGAGTTGTTCTCCCACAAGAACCACTCGGCTGATCCTTCTTCAATATGCCCTTCACCAACATGCAGTGTTTCCTTGATTGAATTAGCTCTCACACCAATATTTGCGTCTAGAGCCTTTGCATTGAGGGCTATCTGAAAACGGCTGTGGCGCTGAAGTTGCCTGTGAATCTGGAGTTGGTGGCATGTGAAACCCGCATGTGGAGCATTCGTTTGTGTGGGATGCTCTACCAGGTTCATTCCTAGATAATGCACTCAAAGGGCACTAAGCATAGAGTGTGAAAACTGAGTTTCCTTGAGAGCTGCTTGGAAGCCTGATGGTGTGTGAAGTTAGTGAGCCAAATGGAGTTGTTCTCCCACAAGAACCACTCGGCTGATCCTTCTTCAATATGCCCTTCACCAACATGCAGTTTTTCCTTGATTGAATTAGCTCTCACACCAATATTTGCGTCTAGAGCCTTTGCATTGAGGGCTATCTGAAAACGGCTGTGGCGCTAAAGTTGCCTGTGAATGTGGAGTTGGTGGCATATGAAACCCGCATGTGGAGCATTCGTTTGTGTGGGATGCTCTACCAGGTTCATTCCTAGATAATGCACTCAAAGGGCACTAAGCATAGAGTGTGAAAACTGAGTTTCCTTGAGAGCTGCTTGGAAGCCTGATGGTGTGTGAAGTTAGTGAGCCAAATGGAGTTGTTCTCCCACAAGAACCACTCGGCTGATCCTTCTTCAATATGCCCTTCACCAACATGCAGTGTTTCCTTGATTGAATTAGCTCTCACACCAATATTTGCGTCTAGAGCCTTTGCATTGAGGGCTATCTGAAAACGGCTGTGGCGCTGAAGTTGCCTGTGAATGTGGAGTTGGTGGCATGTGAAACCCGCATGTGGAGCATTCGTTTGTGTGGGATGCTCTACCAGGTTCATTTCAGTCCTAGCCATACAAAGGGCACTAAGCATAGAGTGTGAAAACTGAGTTTCCTTGAGAGCTGCTTGGAAGCCTGATGGTGTGTGAAGTTAGTGAGCCAAATGGAGTTGTTCTCCCACAAGAACCACTCGGCTGATCCTTCTTCAATATGCCCTTCACCAACATGCAGTGTTTCCTTGATTGAATTAGCTCTCACACCAATATTTGCGTCTAGAGCCTTTGCATTGAGGGCTATCTGAAAACGGCTGTGGCGCTGACGTTGCCTGTGAATGTGGAGTTGGTGGCATGTGAAACCCGCATGTGGAGCATTCGTTTGTGTGGGATGCTCTACCAGGTTCATTCCTAGATAATGCACTCAAAGGGCACTAAGCATAGAGTGTGAAAACTGAGTTTCCTTGAGAGCTGCTTGGAAGCCTGATGGTGTGTGAAGTTAGTGAGCCAAATGGAGTTGTTCTCCCACAAGAACCACTCGGCTGATCCTTCTTCAATATGCCCTTCACCAACATGCAGTGTTTCCTTGATTGAATTAGCTCTCACACCAATATTTGCGTCTAGAGCCTTTGCATTGAGGGCTATCTGAAAACGGCTGTGGCGCTGAAGTTGCCTGTGAATGTGGAGTTGGTGGCATGTGAAACCCGCATGTGGAGCATTCGTTTGTGTGGGATGCTCTACCAGGTTCATTCCTAGATAATGCACTCAAAGGGCACTAAGCATAGAGTGTGAAAACTGTGTTTCCTTGAGAGCTGCTTGGAAGCCTGATGGTGTGTGAAGTTAGTGAGCCAAATGGAGTTGTTTTCCCACAAGAACCACTCGGCTGATCCTTCTTCAATATGCCCTTCACCAACATGCAGTGTTTCCTTGATTGAATTAGCTCTCACACCAATATTTGCGTCTAGAGCCTTTGCATTGAGGGCTATCTGAAAACGGCTGTGGCGCTGAAGTTGCCTGTGAATGTGGAGTTGGTGGCATGTGAAACCCGCATGTGGAGCATTCGTTTGTGTGGGATGCTCTACCAGGTTCATTCCTAGATAATGCACTCAAAGGGCACTAAGCATAGAGTGTGAAAACTGAGTTTCCTTGAGAGCTGCTTGGAAGCCTGATGGTGTGTGAAGTTAGTGAGCCAAATGGAGTTGTTCTCCCACAAGAACCACTCGGCTGATCCTTCTTCAATATGCCCTTCACCAACATGCAGTGTTTCCTTGATTGAATTAGCTCTCACACCAATATTTGCGTCTAGAGCCTTTGCATTGAGGGCTATCTGAAAACGGCTGTGGCGCTGAAGTTGCCTGTGAATGTGGAGTTGGTGGCATGTGAAAGCTGCATGTGGAGCATTCGTTTGTGTGGGATGCTCTACCAGGTTCATTTCAGTCCTAGCCATACAAAGGGCACTAAGCATAGAGTGTGAAAACTGAGTTTCCTTGAGAGCTGCTTGGAAGCCTGATGGTGTGTGAAGTTAGTGAGCCCAATGGAGTTGTTCTCCCACAAGAACCACTCGGCTGATCCTTCTTCAATATGCCCTTCACCAACATGCAGTGTTTCCTTGATTGAATTAGCTCTCACACCAATATTTGTGTCTAGAGCCTTTGCATTGAGAAATATCTGAAAACGGCTGTGGCGCTGAAGTTGCCTGTGAATGTGGAGTTGGTGGCATGTGAAACCCGCATGTGGAGCATTCGTTTATGTGGGATGCTGACCAAGCTTCATTTCAGTCCTAGGCACACAAAGAGCACTAAGCATAGAGTGTGAAAACTGAGTTTCCTTGAGAGCTGCTTGGAAGCCTGATGGTGTGTGAAGTTAGTGAGCCCAATGGAGTTGTTCTCCCACAAGAACCACTCGGCTGATCCTTCTTCAATATGCCCTTCACCAACATGCAGTGTTTCCTTGATTGAATTAGCTCTCACACCAATATTTGCGTCTAGAGCCTTTGCATTGAGGGCTATCTGAAAACGGCTGTGGCGCTGAAGTTGCCTGTGAATGTGGAGTTGGTGGCATGTGAAACCCGCATGTGGAGCATTCGTTTGTGTGGGATGCTCTACCAAGCTTCATTTCAGTCCTAGGCACACAAAGAGCACTAAGCATAGAGTGTGAAAACTGAGTTTCCTTGAGAGCTGCTTGGAAGCCTGATGGTGTGTGAAGTTAGTGAGCCAAATGGAGTTGTTCTCCCACATGAAACACTCGGCTGATCCTTCTTCAATATGCCCTTCACCAACATGCAGTGTTTCCTTGATTGAATTAGCTCTCACACCAATATTTGCGTCTAGAGCCTTTGCATTGAGGGCTATCTGAAAACGGCTGTGGCGCTGAAGTTGCCTGTGAATGTGGAGTTGGTGGCATGTGAAACCCGCATGTGGAGCATTCGTTTGTGTGGGATGCTCTACCAGGTTCATTCCTAGATAATGCACTCAAAGGGCACTAAGCATAGAGTGTGAAAACTGAGTTTCCTTGAGAGCTGCTTGGAAGCCTGATGGTGTGTGAAGTTAGTGAGCCCAATGGAGTTGTTCTCCCACAAGAACCACTCGGCTGATCCTTCTTCAATATGCCCTTCACCAACATGCAGTGTTTCCTTGATTGAATTAGCTCTCACACCAATATTTGCGTCTAGAGCCTTTGCATTGAGGGCTATCTGAAAACGGCTGTGGCGCTGAAGTTGCCTGTGAATGTGGAGTTGGTGGCATGTGAATGCCGCATGTGGAGCATTCGTTTGTGTGGGATGCTCTACCAGGTTCATTCCTAGATAATGCACTCAAAGGGCACTAAGCATAGAGTGTGAAAACTGAGTTTCCTTGAGAGCTGCTTGGAAGCCTGATGGTGTGTGAAGTTAGTGAGCCAAATGGAGTTGTTCTCCCACAAGAACCACTCGGCTGATCCTTCTTCAACATGCCCTTCACCAACATGCAGTGTTTCCTTGATTGAATTAGCTCTCACACCAATATTTGCGTCTAGAGCCTTTGCATTGAGGGCTATCTGAAAATGGCTGTGGCGCTGAAGTTGCCTGTGAATGTGGAGTTGGTGGCATGTGAAACCCGCATGTGGAGCATTCGTTTGTGTGGGATGCTCTACCAGGTTCATTTCAGTCTTAGCCATAAAAAGTTCACTAAGCATAGAGTGTGAAAACTGAGTTTCCTTGAGAGCTGCTTGGAAGCCTGATGGTGTGTGAAGTTAGTGAGCCAAATGGAGTTGTTCTCCCACAAGAACCACTCGGCTGATCCTTCTTCAATATGCCCTTCACCAACATGCAGTGTTTCCTTGATTCAATTAGCTCTCACACCAATATTTTCGTCTAGAGCCTTTGCATTGAGGGCTATCTGAAAACGGCTGTGGCGCTGAAGTTGCCTGTGAATGTGGAGTTGGTGGCATTTGAAACCCGCATGTGGAGCATTCGTTTGTGTGGGATGCTGACCAAGCTTCATTTCAGTCCTAGGCACACAAGGAGCACTAAGCATAGAGTGTGAAAACTGAGTTTCTTTGAGAGCTGCTTGGAAGCCTGATGGTGTGTGAAGTTAGTGAGCCAAATGGAGTTGTTCTCCCACAAGAACCACTCGGCTGATCCTTCTTCAATATGCCCTTCACCAACATGCAGTGTTTCCTTGATTGAATTAGCTCTCACACCAATATTTGCATCTAGAGCCTTTGCATTGAGGGCTATCTGAAAACGGCTGTGGCGCTGAAGTTGCCTGTGAATGTGGAGTTGGTGGCATGTGAAACCCGCATGTGGAGCATTCGTTTGTGTGGGATGCTCTACCAGGTTCATTCCTAGATAATGCACTCAAACGGCACTAAGCATAGAGTGTGAAAACTGAGTTTGCTTGAGAGCTGCTTGGAAGCCTGATGGTGTGTGAAGTTAGTGAGCCAAATGGAGTTGTTCTCCCACAAGAACCACTCGGCTGATCCTTCTTCAATATGCCCTTCACCAACATGCAGTGTTTCCTTGATTGAATTAGCTCTCACACCAATATTTGCGTCTAGAGCCTTTGCATTGAGGGCTATCTGAAAACGGCTGTGGCGCTGAAGTTGCCTGTGAATGTGGAGTTGGTGGCATGTGAAACCCGCATGTGGAGCATTCGTTTGTGTGGGATGCTCTACCAGGTTCATTCCTAGATAATGCACTCAAAGGGCACTAAACATAGAGTGTGAAAACTGAGTTTCCTTGAGAGCTGCTTGGAAGCCTGATGGTGTGTGAAGTTAGTGAGCCAAATGGAGTTGTTCTCCCACAAGAACCACTCGGCTGATCCTTCTTCAATATGCCCTTCACCAACATGCAGTGTTTCGTTGATTGAATTAGCTCTCACACCAATATTTGCGTCTAGAGCCTTTGCATTGAGGGCTATCTGAAAACGGCTGTGGCGCTGAAGTTGCCTGTGAATGTGGAGTTGGTGGCATGTGAAACCCGCATGTGGAGCATTCGTTTGTGTGGGATGCTCTACCAGGTTCATTCCTAGATAATGCACTCAAATGGCACTAAGCATAGAGTGTGAAAACTGAGTTTCCTCGAGAGCTGCTTGGAAGCCTGATGGTGTGTGAAGTTAGTGAGCCAAATGGAGTTGTTCTCCCACAAGAACCACTCGGCTGATCCTTCTTCAATATGCCCTTCACCAACATGCAGTGTTTCCTTGATTGAATTAGCTCTCACACCAATATTTGCGTCTAGAGCCTTTGCATTGAGGGCTATCTGAAAACGGCTGTGGCGCTGAAGTTGCCTGTGAATGTGGAGTTGGTGGCATGTGAAAGCTGCATGTGGAGCATTCGTTTGTGTGGGATGCTCTACCAGGTTCATTTCAGTCCTAGCCATACAAAGGGCACTAAGCATAGAGTGTGAAAACTGAGTTTCCTTGAGAGCTGCTTGGAAGCCTGATGGTGTGTGAAGTTAGTGAGCCCAATGGAGTTGTTCTCCCACAAGAACCACTCGGCTGATCCTTCTTCAATATGCCCTTCACCAACATGCAGTGTTTCCTTGATTGAATTAGCTCTCACACCAATATTTGCGTCTAGAGCCTTTGCATTGAGGGCTATCTGAAAACGGCTGTGGCGCTGAAGTTGCCTGTGAATGTGGAGTTGGTGGCATGTGAAACCCGCATGTGGAGCATTCGTTTGTGTGGGATGCTCTACCAGGTTCATTCCTAGATAATGCACTCAAAGGGCACTAAGCATAGAGTGTGAAAACTGAGTTTCCTTGAGAGCTGCTTGGAAGCCTGATGGTGTGTGAAGTTAGTGAGCCCAATGGAGTTGTTCTCCCACAAGAACCACTCGGCTGATCCTTCTTCAATATGCCCTTCACCAACATGCAGTGTTTCCTTGATTGAATTAGCTCTCACACCAATATTTGCGTCTAGAGCCTTTGCATTGAGGGCTATCTGAAAACGGCTGTGGCGCTGAAGTTGCCTGTGAATGTGGAGTTGGTGGCATGTGAAAGCCGCATGTGGAGCATTCGTTTGTGTGGGATGCTCTACCAGGTTCATTTCAGTCCTAGCCATACAAAGGGCACTAAGCATAGAGTGTGAAAACTGAGTTTCCTTGAGAGCTGCTTGGAAGCCTGATGGTGTGTGAAGTTAGTGAGCCAAATGGAGTTGTTCTCCCACAAGAACCACTCGGCTGATCCTTCTTCAATATGCCCTTCACCAACATGCAGTGTTTCCTTGATTGAATTAGCTCTCACACCAATATTTGCGTCTAGAGCCTTTGCATTGAGGGCTATCTGAAAACGGCTGTGGCGCTGAAGTTGCCTGTGAATGTGGAGTTGGTGGCATGTGAAACCCGCATGTGGAGCATTCGTTTGTGTGGGATGCTCTACCAGGTTCATTCCTAGATAATGCACTCAAAGGGCACTAAGCATAGAGTGTGAAAACTGAGTTTCCTTGAGAGCTGCTTGGAAGCCTGATGGTGTGTGAAGTTAGTGAGCCCAATGGAGTTGTTCTCCCACAAGAACCACTCGGCTGATCCTTCTTCAATATGCCCTTCACCAACATGCAGTGTTTCCTTGATTCAATTAGCTCTCACACCAATATTTGCGTCTAGAGCCTTTGCATTGAGGGCTATCTGAAAACGGCTGTGGCGCTGAAGTTGCCTGTGAATGTGGAGTTGGTGGCATGTGAAAGCCGCATGTGGAGCATTCGTTTGTGTGGGATGCTCTACCATGTTCATTCCTAGATAATGCACTCAAAGGGCACTAAGCATAGAGTGTGAAAACTGAGTTTCCTTGAGAGCTGCTTGGAAGCCTGATGGTGTGTGAAGTTAGTGAGCCCAATGGAGTTGTTCTCCCACAAGAACCACTCGGCTGATCCTTCTTCAATATGCCCTTCACCAACATGCAGTGTTTCCTTGATTGAATTAGCTCTCACACCAATATTTGCGTCTAGAGCCTTTGCATTGAGGGCTATCTGAAAACGGCTGTGGCGCTGAAGTTGCCTGTGAATGTGCAGTTGGTGGCATGTGAAACCCGCATGTGGAGCATTCGTTTGTGTGGGATGCTGACCAAGCTTCATTTCAGTCCTTGGCACACAAAGAGCACTAAGCATAGAGTGTGAAAACTGAGTTTCTTTGAGAGCTGCTTGGAAGCCTGATGGTGTGTGAAGTTAGTGAGCCAAATGGAGTTGTTCTCCCACAAGAACCACTCGGCTGATCCTTCTTCAATATGCCCTTCACCAACATGCAGTGTTTCCTTGATTGAATTAGCTCTCACACCAATATTTGCGTCTAGAGCCTTTGCATTGAGGGCTATCTGAAAACGGCTGTGGCGCTGAAGTTGCCTGTGAATGTGGAGTTGGTGGCATGTGAAACCCGCATGTGGAGCATTCGTTTGTGTGGGATGCTGACGAAGCTTCATTTTAGTCCTAGGCACACAAAGAGCACTAAGCATAGAGTGTGAAAACTGAGTTTCCTTGAGAGCTGCTTGGAAGCCTGATGGTGTGTGAAGTTAGTGAGCCAAATGGAGTTGTTCTCCCACAAGAACCACTCGGCTGATCCTTCTTCAATATGCCCTTCACCAACATGCAGTGTTTCCTTGATTGAATTAGCTCTCACACCAATATTTGCGTCTAGAGCCTTTGCATTGAGGGCTATCTGAAAACGGCTGTGGCGCTGAAGTTGCCTGTGAATGTGGAGTTGGTGGCATGTGAAACCCACATGTGGAGCATTCGTTTGTGTGGGATGCTCTACCAGGTTCATTCCTAGATAATGCACTCAAAGGGCACTAAGCATAGAGTGTGAAAACTGAGTTTCCTTGAGAGCTGCTTGGAAGCCTGATGGTGTGTGAAGTTAGTGAGCCAAATGGAGTTGTTCCCCCACAAGAACGACTCGGCTGATCCTTCTACAATATGCCCTTCACCAACATGCAGTGTTTCCTTGATTGAATTAGCTCTCACACCAATATTTGCGTCTAGAGCCTTTGCATTGAGGGCTATCTGAAAACGGCTGTGGCGCTGAAGTTGCCTGTGAATGTGGAGTTGGTGGCATGTGAAACCCACATGTGGAGCATTCGTTTGTGTGGGATGCTGAAGAAGCATCACTTCATTCCTAGGCACACAAAGAGCACTAAGCATAGGGTGTGAAAACTGAGTTTCCTTGAGAGCTGCTTGGAAGCCTGATGGTGTGTGAAGTTAGTGAGCCAAATGGAGTTGTTCTCCCACAAGAATCACTCTGCTGATCCTTCTTCAATATGCCCTTCACCAACATGCAGTGTTTCCTTGATTCAATTAGCTCTCACACCAATATTTGCGTCCAGAGCCTTTGCATTGAGGGCTATCTGAAAACGGCTGTGGCGCTGAAGTTGCCTGTGAATGTGGAGTTGGTGGCATGTGAAACCCGCATGTGGAGCATTCGTTTGTGTGGGATGCTCTACCAGGTTCATTTCAGTCCTAGCCATACAAAGGGCACTAAACATAGAGTGTGAAAACTGAGTTTCCTTGAGAGCTGCTTGGAAGCCTGATGGTGTGTGAAGTTAGTGAGCCAAATGGTGTTGTTCTCCCACAAGAACCACTCGGCTGATCCTTCTTCAATATGCCCTTCACCAACATGCAGTGTTTCCTTGATTGAATTAGCTCTCACACCAATATTTGTGTCTAGAGCCTTTGCATTGAGGGCTATCTGATAACGGCTGTGGTGCTGAAGTTGCCTGTGAATGTGGAGTTGGTGGCATGTGAAACCCACATGTGGAGCATTCGTTTGTGTGGGATGCTCTACCAGGTTCATTCCTAGATAATGCACTCAAAGGGCACTAAGCATAGAGTGTGAAAACTGAGTTTCCTTGAGAGCTGCTTGGAAGCCTGATGGTGTGTGAAGTTAGTGAGCCAAATGGAGTTGTTCTCCCACAAGAACCACTCGGTTGATCCTTGTTCAATATGCCCTTCACCAACATGCAGTGTTTCCTTGATTGAATTAGCTCTCACACCAATATTTGCGTCTAGAGCCTTTGCATTGAGGGCTATCTGAAAACGGCTGTGGCGCTGAAGTTGCCTGTGAATGTGGAGTTGGTGGCATGGGAAACCCGCATGTGGAGCATTCGTTTGTGTGGGATGCTGACCAAGCTTCATTTCAGTCCTAGGCACACAAAGAGCACTAAGCATAGAGTGTGAAAACTGAGTTTCCTTGAGAGCTGCTTGGAAGCCTGATGGTGTGTGAAGTTAGTGAGCCAAATGGAGTTGTTCTCCCACAAGAACCACTCGGCTGATCCTTCTACAATATGCCCTTCACCAACATGCAGTGTTTCCTTGATTGAATTAGCTCTCACACCAATATTTGCGTCTAGAGCCTTTGCATTGAGGGCTATCTGAAAACGGCTGTGGCGCTGAAGTTGCCTGTGAATGTGGAGTTGGTGGCATGTGAAACCCGCATGTGGAGCATTCGTTTGTATGGGATGCTCTACCAGGTTCATTCCTAGATAATGCACTCAAAGGGCACTAAGCATAGAGTGTGAAATCTGAGTTTCCTTGAGAGCTGCTTGGAAGCCTGATGGTGTGTGAAGTTAGTGAGCCAAATGGAGTTGTTCTCCCACAAGAACCACTCGGCTGATCCTTCTTCAATATGCCCTTCACCAACATGCAGTGTTTCCTTGATTGAATTAGCTCTCACAGCAATATTTGCGTCTAGAGCCTTTGCATTGAGGGCTATCTGAAAACGGCTGTGGCGCTGAAGTTGCCTGTGAATGTGGAGTTGGTGGCATGTGAAACCCGCATGTGGAGCATTCGTTTGTGTGGGATGCTCTACCAGGTTCATTCCTAGATAATGCACTCAAAGGGCACTAAGCATAGAGTGTGAAAACTGAGTTTCCTTGAGAGCTGCTTGGAAGCCTGATGGTGTGTGAAGTTAGTGAGCCAAATGGAGTTGTTCTCCCACAAGAACCACTCGGCTTATCCTTCTTCAATATGCCCTTCACCAACATGCAGTGTTTCCTTGATTGTATTAGCTCTCACACCAATATTTGCATCTAGAGCCTTTGCATTGAGGGCTATCTGAAAACGGCTGTGGCGCTGAAGTTGCCTGTAAATGTGGAGTTGGTGGCATGTGAAATCCGCATGTGGAGCGTTCGTTTGTGTGGGATGCTCTACCAGGTTCATTTCAGTCCTAGCCATACAAAGGGCACTAAGCATAGAGTGTGAAAACTGAGTTTCCTTGAGAGCTGCTTGGAAGCCTGATGGTGTGTGAAGTTAGTGAGCCAAATGGAGTTGTTCTCCCACAAGAACCACTCGGCTGATCCTTCTTCAATATGCCCTTCACCAACATGCAGTGTTTCCTTGATTGAATTAGCTCTCACACCAATATTTGCGTCTAGAGCCTTTGCATTGAGGGCTATCTGAAAACGGCTGTGGCGCTGAAGTTGCCTGTGAATGTGGAGTTGGTGGCATGTGAAACCCGCATGTGGAGCATTCATTTGTGTGGGATGCTCTACCAGGTTCATTTCAGTCCTAGCCATACAAAGGGCACTAAGTATAGAGTGTGAAAACTGAGTTTCCTTGAGAGCTGCTTGGAAGCCTGATGGTGTGTGAAGTTAGTGAGCCAAATGGAGTTGTTCTCCCACAAGAACCACTCGGCTGATCCTTCTTCAATATGCCCTTCACCAACATGCAGTGTTTCCTTGATTGAATTAGGTCTCACACCAATATTTGCGTCTAGAGCCTTTGCATTGAGGGCTATCTGAAAACGGCTGTGGCGCTGAAGTTGCCTGTGAATGTGGAGTTGGTGGCATGTGAAACCCGCATGTGGAGCATTCGTTTGTGTGGGATGCTCTACCATGTTCATTCCTAGGTAATGCACTCAAAGGGCACTAAGCATAGAGTGTGAAAACTGACTTTCCTTGAGAGCTGCTTGGAAGCCTGATGGTGTGTGAAGTTAGTGAGCCAAATGGAGTTGTTCTCCCACAAGAACCACTCGGCTGATCCTTCTTCAATATGCCCTTCACCAACATGCAGTGTTTCCTTGATTGAATTAGCTCTCACACCAATATTTGTGTCTAGAGCCTTTGCATTGAGGGCTATCTGAAAACGGCTGTGGCGCTAAAGTTGCCTGTGAATGTGGAGTTGGTGGCATGTGAAACCCGCATGTGGAGCATTCGTTTGTGTGGGATGCTCTACCAGGTTCATTCCTAGATAATGAACTCAAAGGGCACTAAGCATAGAGTGTGAAAACTGAGTTTCCTTGAGAGCTGCTTGGAAGCCTGATGGTGTGTGAAGTTAGTGAGCCCAATGGAGTTGTTCTCCCACAAGAACCACTCGGCTGATCCTTCTTCAATATGCCCTTCACCAACATGCAGTGTTTCCTTGATTGAATTAGCTCTCACACCAATATTTGCGTCTAGAGCCTTTGCATTGAGGGCTATCTGAAAACGGCTGTGGCGCTGAAGTTGCCTGTGAATGTGGAGTTGGTGGCATGTGAAACCCGCATGTGGAGCATTCGTTTGTGTGGGATGCTCAACAAGCTTCATTTCAGTCCTAGGCACTCAAAGGGCACTAAGCATAGAGTGTGAAAACTGAGTTTCCTTGAGAGCTGCTTGGAAGCCTGATGGTGTGTGAAGTTAGTGAGCCAAATGGAGTTGTTCTCCCACAAGAACCACTCGGCTTATCCTTCTTCAATATGCCCTTCACCAACATGCAGTGTTTCCTTGATTGAATTAGCTGTCACACCAATATTTGCGTCTAGAGCCTTTGCATTGAGGGCTATCTGAAAACGGCTGTGGCGCTGAAGTTGCCTGTGAATGTGGAGTTGGTGGCATGTGAAACCCGCATGTGGAGCATTCGTTTGTGTGGGATGCTGACCAAGCTTCATTTCAGTCCTAGGCACACAAAGAGCACTAAGCATAGAGTGTGAAAACTGAGTTTCCTTGAGAGCTGCTTGGAAGCCTGATGGTGTGTGAAGTTAGTGAGCCAAATGGAGTTGTTCTCCCACAAGAACCACTCGGCTGATCCTTCTTCAATATGCCCTTCACCAACATGCAGTGTTTCCTTGATTGAATTAGCTCTCACAGCAATATTTGCGTCTAGAGGCTTTGCATTGAGGGCTATCTGAAAACGGCTGTGGCGCTGAAGTTGCCTGTGAATGTGCAGTTGGTGGCATGTGAAACCCGCATGTGGAGCATTCGTTTGTGTGGGATGCTCTACCATGTTCATTCCTAGGTAATGCACTCAAAGGGCACTAAGCATAGAGTGTGAAAACTGAGTTTCCTTGAGAGCTGCTTGGAAGCCTGATGGTGTGTGAAGTTAGTGAGCCAAATGGAGTTGTTCTCCCACAAGAACCACTCGGCTGATCCTTCTTCAATATGCCCTTCACCAACATGCAGTGTTTCCTTGATTGAATTAGCTCTCACACCAATATTTGCGTCTAGAGCCTTTGCATTGAGGGCTATCTGAAAACGGCTGTGGCGCTAAAGTTGCCTGTGAATGTGGAGTTGGTGGCATGTGAAACCCGCATGTGGAGCATTCGTTTGTGTGGGATGCTCTACCAGGTACATTACTAGATCATGCACTCAAAGGGCACTAAGCATAGAGTGTGAAAACTGAGTTTGCTTGAGAGCTGCTTGGAAGCCTGATGGTGTGTGAAGTTAGTGAGCCAAATGGAGTTGTTCTCTCGCAAGAACCACTCGGCTGATCCTTCTTCAATATGCCCTTCACCAACATGCAGTGTTTCCTTGATTGAATTAGCTCTCACACCAATATCTGCGTCTAGAGCCTTTGCATTGAGGGCTATCTGAAAACGGCTGTGGCGCTGAAGTTGCCTGTGAATGTGGAGTTGGTGGCATGTGAAACCCGCATGTGGAGCATTCGTTTGTGTGGGATGCTCTACCAGGTTCATTCCTAGATAATGCACTCAAAGGGCACTAAGCATAGAGTGTGAAAACTGAGTTTCCTTGAGAGCTGCTTGGAAGCCTGATGGTGTGTGAAGTTAGTGAGCCAAATGGAGTTGTTCTCCCACAAGAACCACTCGGCTGATCCTTCTTCAATATGCCCTTCACCAACATGCAGTGTTTCCTTGATTGAATTAGCTCTCACACCAATATTTGCGTCTAGAGCCTTTGCATTGAGGGCTATCTGAAAACGGCTGTGGCGCTGAAGTTGCCTGTGAATGTGGAGTTGGTGGCATGTGAAACCCGCATGTGGAGCATTCGTTTGTGTGGTATGCTCTACCAGGTTCATTCCTAGATAATGCACTCAAAGGGCACTAAGCATAGAGTGTGAAAACTGAGTTTCCTTGAGAGCTGCTTGGAAGCCTGATGGTGTGTGAAGTTAGTGAGCCAAATGGAGTTGTTCTCCCACAAGAACCACTCGGCTGATCCTTCTTCAATTCGCCCTTCACCAACATGCAGTGTTTCCTTGATTGAATTAGCTCTCACACCAATATTTGCGTCTAGAGCCTTTGCATTGAGGGCTATCTGAAAATGGCTGTGGCGCTGAAGTTGCCTGTGAATCTGGAGTTGGTGGCATGTGAAACCCGCATGTGGAGCATTCGTTTGTGTGGGATGCTCTACCAGGTTCATTTCAGTCCTAGCCAAACAAAGGGCACTAAGCATAGAGTGTGAAAACTGAGTTTCCTTGAGAGCTGCTTGGAAGCCTGATGGTGTGTGAAGTTAGTGAGCCAAATGGAGTTGTTCTCCCACAAGAACCACTCGCCTGATCCTTCTTCAATATGCCCTTCACCAACATGCAGTGTTTCCTTGATTGAATTAGCTCTCACACCAATATTTGCGTCTAGAGCCTTTGCATTCAGGGCTATCTGAAAACGGCTGTGGCGCTGAAGTTGCCTGTGAATGTGGAGTTGGTGGCATGTGAAACCCGCATGTGGAGCATTCGTTTGTGTGGGATGCTCTACCAGGTTCATTCCTAGATCATGCACTCAAAGGGCACTAAGCATAGAGTGTGAAAACTGAGTTTCCTTGAGAGCTGCTTGGAAGCCTGATGGTGTGTGAAGTTAGTGAGCCAAATGGAGTTGTTCTCCCACAAGAACCACTCGGCTGATCCTTGTTCAATATGCCCTTCACCAACTTGCAGTGTTTCCTTGATTGAATTAGGTCTCACACCAATATTTGCGTCCAGAGCCTTTGCATTGAGGGCTATCTGAAAACGGCTGTGGCGCTGAAGTTGCCTGTGAATGTGGAGTTGGTGGCATGGGAAACCCGCATGTGGAGCATTCGTTTGTGTGGGATGCTGACCAAGCTTCATTTCAGTCCTAGGCACACAAAGAGCACTAAGCATAGAGTGTGAAAACTGAGTTTCCTTGAGAGCTGCTTGGAAGCCTGATGGTGTGTGAAGTTAGTGAGCCAAATGGAGTTGTTCTCCCACAAGAACCACTCGGCTTATCCTTCTACAATATGCCCTTCACCAACATGCAGTGTTTCCTTGATTGAATTAGCTCTCACACCAATATTTGCGTCTAGAGCCTTTGCATTGAGGGCTATCTGAAAACGGCTGTGGCGCTAAAGTTGCCTGTGAATGTGGAGTTGGTGGCATGTGAAACCCGCATGTGGAGCATTCGTTTGTGTGGGATGCTCTACCAGGTACATTACAAGATCATGCACTCAAAGGGCACTAAGCATAGAGTGTGAAAACTGAGTTTGCTTGAGAGCTGCTTGGAAGCCTGATGGTGTGTGAAGTTAGTGAGCCAAATGGAGTTGTTCTCTCGCAAGAACCACTCGGCTGATCCTTCTTCAATATGCCCTTCACCAACATGCAGTGTTTCCTTGATTGAATTAGCTCTCACACCAATATCTGCGTCTAGAGCCTTTGCATTGAGGGCTATCTGAAAACGGCTGTGGCGCTGAAGTTGCCTGTGAATGTGGAGTTGGTGGCATGTGAAACCCGCATGTGGAGCATTCGTTTGTGTGGGATGCTCTACCAGGTTCATTCCTAGATAATGCACTCAAAGGGCACTAAGCATAGAGTGTGAAAACTGAGTTTCCTTGAGAGCTGCTTGGAAGCCTGATGGTGTGTGAAGTTAGTGAGCCAAATGGAGTTGTTCTCCCACAAGAACCACTAGGCTGATCCTTCTTCAATATGCCCTTCACCAACATGCAGTGTTTCCTTGATTGAATTAGCTCTCACACCAATATTTGCGTCTAGAGCCTTTGCATTGAGGGCTATCTGAAAACGGCTGTGGCGCTGAAGTTGCCTGTAAATGTGGAGTTGGTGGCATGTGAAACCCGCATGTGGAGCATTCGTTTGTGTGGGATGCTCTACCAGGTTCATTTCAGTCCTAGCCATACAAAGGGCACTAAGCATAGAGTGTGAAAACTGAGTTTCCTTGAGAGCTGCTTGGAAGCCTGATGGTGTGTGAAGTTAGTGAGCCAAATGGAGTTGTTCTCCCACAAGAACCACTCGCCTGATCCTTCTTCAATATGCCCTTCACCAACATGCAGTGTTTCCTTGATTGAATTAGCTCTCACACCAATATTTGCGTCTAGAGCCTTTGCATTGAGGGCTATCTGAAAACGGCTGTGGCGCTGAAGTTGCCTGTGAGTGTGGAGTTGGTGGCATGTGAAACCCGCATGTGGAGCATTCGTTTGTGTGGTATGCTCTACCAGGTTCATTCCTAGATAATGCACTCAAAGGGCACTAAGCATAGAGTGTGAAAACTGAGTTTCCTTGAGAGCTGCTTGGAAGCCTGATGGTGTGTGAAGTTAGTGAGCCAAATGGAGTTGTTCTCCCACAAGAACCACTCGGCTGATCCTTCTTCAATTCGCCCTTCACCAACATGCAGTGTTTCCTTGATTGAATTAGCTCTCACACCAATATTTGCGTCTAGAGCCTTTGCATTGAGGGCTATCTGAAAATGGCTGTGGCGCTGAAGTTGCCTGTGAATGTGGAGTTGGTGGCATGTGAAACCCGCATGTGGAGCATTCGTTTGTGTGGGATGCTCTACCAGGTTCATTTCAGTCCTAGCCAAACAAAGGGCACTAAGCATAGAGTGTGAAAACTGAGTTTCCTTGAGAGCTGCTTGGAAGCCTGATGGTGTGTGAAGTTAGTGAGCCAAATGGAGTTGTTCTCCCACAAGAACCACTCGCCTGATCCTTCTTCAATATGCCCTTCACCAACATGCAGTGTTTCCTTGATTGAATTAGCTCTCACACCAATATTTGCGTCTAGAGCCTTTGCATTGAGGGCTATCTGAAAACGGCTGTGGCGCTGAAGTTGCCTGTGAATGTGGAGTTGGTGGCATGTGAAACCCGCATGTGGAGCATTCGTTTGTGTGGGATGCTCTACCAGGTTCATTCCTAGATCATGCACTCAAAGGGCACTAAGCATAGAGTGTGAAAACTGAGTTTCCTTGAGAGCTGCTTGGAAGCCTGATGGTGTGTGAAGTTAGTGAGCCAAATGGAGTTGTTCTCCCACAAGAACCACTCGGCTGATCCTTCTTCAATATGCCCTTCACCAACATGCAGTGTTTCCTTGATTGAATTAGCTCTCACACCAATATTTGCGTCTAGAGCCTTTGCATTGAGGGCTATCTGAAAACGGCTGTGGCGCTGAAGTTGCCTGTGAATGTGGAGTTGGTGGCATGTGAAACCCGCATGTGGAGCATTCGTTTGTGTGGGATGCTGACCAAGCTTCATTTTAGTCCTAGGCACACAAAGAGCACTAAGCATAGAGTGTGAAAACTGAGTTTCCTTGAGAGCTGCTTGGAAGCCTGATGGTGTGTGAAGTTAGTGAGCCAAATGGAGTTGTTCTCCCACAAGAACCACTCGGCTGATCCTTCTTCAATATGCCCTTCACCAACATGCAGTGTTTCCTTGATTGAATTAGCTCTCACACCAATATTTGCGTCTAGAGCCTTTGCATTGAGGGCTATCTGAAAACGGCTGTGGCGCTGAAGTTGCCTGTGAATGTGGAGTTGGTGGCATGTGAAACCCGCATGTGGAGCATTCCTTTGTGTGGATGCTCTCCAAGCTCCATTTCAGTCCTAGGCATACAAAGGGCACTAAGCATAGAGTGTGAAAACTGAGTTTCCTTGAGAGCTGCTTGGAAGCCTGATGGTGTGTGAAGTTAGTGAGCCAAATGGAGTTGTTCTCCCACAAGAACCACTCGCCTGATCCTTCTTCAATATGCCCTTCACCACCATGCAGTGTTTCCTTGATTGAATTAGCTCTCACACCAATATTTGCGTCTAGAGCCTTTGCATTGAGGGCTATCTGAAAACGGCTGTGGCGCTGAAGTTGCCTGTGAATGTGGAGTTGGTGGCATGTGAAACCCGCATGTGGAGCATTCGTTTGTGCGGGATGCTCTACCAGGTTCATTCCTAGATAATGCACTCAAAGGGCACTAAGCATAGAGTGTGAAAACTGAGTTTCCTTGAGAGCTGCTTGGAAGCCTGATGGTGTGTGAAGTTAGTGAGCCAAATGGAGTTGTTCTCCCACAAGAACCACTCGGCTGATCCTTCTTCAATATGCCCTTCACCAACATCCAGTGTTTCCTTGATTGAAATAGCTCTCACACCAATATTTGCGTCTAGAGCCTTTGCATTGAGGGCTATCTGAAAATGGCTGTGGCGCTGAAGTTGCCTGTGAATGTGGAGTTGGTGGCATGTGAAACCCGCATGTGGAGCATTCGTTTGTGTGGGATGCTCTACCAGGTTCATTTCAGTCCTAGGCATACAAAGGGCACTAAGCATAGAGTGTGAAAACTGAGTTTCCTTGAGAGCTGCTTGGAAGCCTGATGGTGTGTGAAGTTAGTGAGCCAAATGGAGTTGTTCTCCCACAAGAACCACTCGGCTTATCCTTCTTCAATATGCCCTTCACCAACATGCAGTGTTTCCTTGATTGAATTAGCTCTCACACCAATATTTGCGTCTAGAGCCTTTGCATTGAGGGCTATCTGAAAACGGCTGTGGCGCTGAAGTTGCCTGTGAATGTGGAGTTGGTGGCATGTGAAACCCGCATGTGGAGCATTCGTTTGTGTGGGATGCTGACCAAGCTTCATTTTAGTCCTAGGCACACAAAGAGCACTAAGCATAGAGTGCGAAAACTGAGTTTCCTTGAGAGCTGCTTGGAAGCCTGATGGTGTGTGAAGTTAGTGAGCCAAATGGAGTTGTTCTCCCACAAGAACCACTCGGCTGATCCTTCTTCAATATGCCCTTCACCAACATGCAGTGTTTCCTTGATTGAATTAGCTCTCACACCAATATTGGCGTCTAGAGCCTTTGCATTGAGGGCTATCTGAAAACGGCTGTGGCGCTGAAGTTGCCTGTGAATGTGGAGTTGGTGGCATGTGAAACCCGCATGTGGAGCATTCGTTTGTGTGGGATGCTCTACCAGGTTCATTTCAGTCCTAGGCATACAAAGGGCACTAAGCATAGAGTGTGAAAACTGAGTTTCCTTGAGAGCTGCTTGGAAGCCTGATGGTGTGTGAAGTTAGTGAGCCAAATGGAGTTGTTCTCCCACAAGAACCACTCGGCTGATCCTTCTTCAATACGCCCTTCACCAACATGCAGTGTTTCCTTGATTGAATTAGCTCTCACACCAATATTTGCGTCTAGAGCCTTTGCATTGAGGGCTATCTGAAAACGGCTGTGGCGCTGAAGTTGCCTGTGAATGTGGAGTTGGTGGCATGTGAAACCCGCATGTGGAGCATTCGTTTGTGTGGGATGATGACGAAGCTTCATTTTAGTCCTAGGCATACAAAGAGCACTAAGCATAGAGTGTGAAAACTGAGTTTCCTTGAGAGCTGCTTGGAAGCCTGATGGTGTGTGAAGTTAGTGAGCCAAATGGAGTTGTTCTCCCACAAGAACCACTCGGCTGATCCTTCTTCAATATGCCCTTCACCAACATGCAGTGTTTCCTTGATTGAATTAGCTCTCACAACAATATTTGCGTCTAGAGCCTTTGCATTGAGGGCTATCTGAAAACGGCTGTGGCGCTGAAGTTGCCTGTGAATGTGGAGTTGGTGGCATGTGAAACCCGCATGTGGAGCATTCGTTTGTGTGGGATGCTGATGAAGCTTCATTTTAGTCCTAGGCACACAAAGAGCACTAAGCATAGAGTGTGAAAACTGAGTTTCCTTGAGAGCTGCTTGGAAGCCTGATGGTGTGTGAAGTTAGTGAGCCAAATGGAGTTGTTCTCCCACAAGAACCACTCGGCTGATCCTTCTTCAATATGCCCTTCACCAACATGCAGTGTTTCCTTGATTGAATTAGCTCTCACACCAATATTTGCGTCTAGAGCCTTTGCATTGAGGGCTATCTGAAAACGGCTGTGGCGCTGAAGTTGCCTGTGAATCTGGAGTTGGTGGCATGTGAAACCCGCATGTGGAGCATTCGTTTGTGTGGGATGCTCTCCAAGCTTCATTTTAGTCCTAGGCATACAAAGGGCACTAAGCATAGAGTGTGAAAACTGAGTTTCCTTGAGAGCTGCTTGGAAGCCTGATGGTGTGTGAAGTTAGTGAGCCAAATGGAGTTGTTCTCCCACAAGAACCACTCGGCTGATCCTTCTTCAATACGCCCTTCACCAACATGCAGTGTTTCCTTGATTGAATTAGCTCTCACACCAATATTTGCGTCTAGAGCCTTTGCATTGAGGGCTATCTGAAAACGGCTGTGGCGCTGAAGTTGCCTGTGAATGTGGAGTTGGTGGCATGTGAAACCCGCATGTGGAGCATTCGTTTGTGTGGGATGCTCTACCAGGTTCATTCCTAGATAATGCACTCAAAGGGCACTAAGCATAGAGTGTGAAAACTGAGTTTCCTTGAGAGCTGCTTGGAAGCCTGATGGTGTGTGAAGTTAGTGAGCCAAATGGAGTAGTTCTCCCACAAGAACCACTCGGCTGATCCTTCTTCAATATGCCCTTCACCAACATGCAGTGTTTCCTTCATTGAATTAGCTCTCACACCAATATTTGAGTCTAGAGCCTTTGCATTGAGGGCTATCTGAAAACGGCTGTGGCGCTGAAGTTGCCTGTGAATGTGGAGTTGGTGGCATGTGAAACCCGCATGTGGAGCATTCGTTTGTGTGGGATGCTCTACCAGGTTCATTTCAGTCCTAGCCATACAAAGGGCACTAAGCATAGAGTGTGAAAACTGAGTTTCCTTGAGAGCTGCTTGGAAGCCTGATGGTGTGTGAAGTTAGTGAGCCAAATGGAGTTGTTCTCCCACAAGAACCACTCGGCTGATCCTTCTTCAATATGCCCTTCACCAACATGCAGTGTTTCCTTGATTGAATTAGCTCTCACACCAATATTTGCGTCTAGAGCCTTTGCATTGAGGGCTATCTGAAAACGGCTGTGGCGCTGAAGTTGCCTGTGAATGTGGAGTTGGTGGCATGTGAAACCCGCATGTGGAGCATTCGTTTGTGTGGGATGCTCTACCAGGTACATTCCTAGATAATGCACTCAAAGGGCACTAAGCATAGAGTGTGAAAACTGAGTTTCCTTGAGAGCTGCTTGGAAGCCTGATGGTGTGTGAAGTTAGTGAGCCAAATGGAGTTGTTCTCCCACAAGAACCACTCGGCTTATCCTTCTTCAATATGCCCTTCACCAACATGCAGTGTTTCCTTGATTGAATTAGCTCTCACACCAATATTTGCGTCTAGAGCCTTTGCATTGAGGGCTATCTGAAAACGGCTGTGGCGCTGAAGTTGCCTGTGAATGTGAGTTGGTGGCATGTGAAACCCGCATGTGGAGCATTCGTTTGTGTGGGATGCTGACGAAGCTTCATTTTAGTCCTAGGCACACAAAGAGCACTAAGCATAGAGTGTGAAAACTGAGTTTCCTTGAGAGCTGCTTGGAAGCCTGATGGTGTGTGAAGTTAGTGAGCCAAATGGAGTTGTTCTCCCACAAGAACCACTCGGCTGATCCTTCTTCAATATGCCCTTCACCAACATGCAGTGTTTCCTTGATTGAATTAGCTCTCACACCAATATTTGCGTCTAGAGCCTTTGCATTGAGGGCTATCTGAAAACGGCTGTGGCGCTGAAGTTGCCTGTGAATGTGGAGCTGGTGGCATGTGAAACCCGCATGTGGAGCATTCGTTTGTGTGGGATGCTGACGAAGCTTCATTTTAGTCCTAGGCACACAAAGAGCACTAAGCATAGAGTGTGAAAACTGAGTTTCCTTGAGAGCTGCTTGGAAGCCTGATGGTGTGTGAAGTTAGTGAGCCAAATGGAGTTGTTCTCCCACAAGAACCACTCGGCTGATCCTTCTTCAATATGCCCTTCACCAACATGCAGTGTTTCCTTGATTGAATTAGCTCTCACACCAATATTTGCGTCTAGAGCCTTTGCATTGAGGGCTATCTGAAAACGGCTGTGGCGCTGAAGTTGCCTGTGAATGTGGAGTTGGTGGCATGTGAAACCCGCATGTGGAGCATTCGTTTGTGTGGGATGCTCTCCAAGCTTCATTTCAGTCCTAGGCATACAAAGGGCACTAAGCATAGAGTGTGAAAACTGAGTTTCCTTGAGAGCTGCTTGGAAGCCTGATGGTGTGTGAAGCTAGTGAGCCAAATGGAGTTGTTTTCCCACAAGAACCACTCGGCTTATCCTTCTTCAATATGCCCTTCACCAACATGCAGTGTTTCCTTGATTGAATTAGCTCTCACACCAATATTTGCGTCTAGAGCCTTTGCATTGCGGGCTATCTGAAAACGGCTGTGGCGCTGAAGTTGCCTGTGAATGTGGAGTTGGTGGCATGTGAAACCCGCATGTGGAGCATTCGTTTGTGTGGGATGCTCTACCAGGTTCATTCCTAGATAATGCACTCAAAGGGCACTAAGCATAGAGTGTGAAAACTGAGTTTGCTTGAGAGCTGCTTGGAAGCCTGATGGTGTGTGAAGTTAGTGAGCCAAATGGAGTTGTTCTCCCACAAGAACCACTCGGCTGATGCTTCTTCAATATGCCCTTCACCAACATGCAGTGTTTCCTTGATTGAATTAGCTCTCACACCAATATTGGCGTCTAGAGCCTTTGCATTGAGGGCTATCTGAAAACGGCTGTGGCGCTGAAGTTGCCTGTGAATGTGGAGTTGGTGGCATGTGAAACCCGCATGTGGAGCATTCGTTTGTGTGGGATGCTGACGAAGCTTCATTTTAGTCCTAGGCACACAAAGAGCACTAAGCATAGAGTGTGAAAACTGAGTTTCCTTGAGAGCTGCTTGGAAGCCTGATGGTGTGTGAAGTTAGTGAGCCAAATGGAGTTGTTCTCCCACAAGAACCACTCGGCTGATCCTTCTTCAATATGCCCTTCACCAACATGCAGTGTTTGCTTGATTGAATTAGCTCTCACACCAATATTTGCGTCTAGAGCCTTTGCATTGAGGGCTATCTGAAAACGGCTGTGGCGCTGAAGTTGCCTGTGAATGTGGAGCTGGTGGCATGTGAAACCCGCATGTGGAGCATTCGTTTGTGTGGGATGCTGACAAAGCTTCATTTTAGTCCTAGGCACACAAAGAGCACTAAGCATAGAGTGTGAAAACTGAGTTTCCTTGAGAGCTGCTTGGAAGCCTGATGGTGTGTGACGTTAGTGAGCCAAATGGAGTTGTTCTCCCACAAGAACCACTCGGCTGATCCTTCTTCAATATGCCCTTCACCAACATGCAGTGTTTCCTTGATTGAATTAGCTCTCACACCAATATTTGCGTCTAGAGCCTTTGCATTGAGGGCTATCTGAAAACGGCTGTGGCGCTGAAGTTGCCTGTGAATGTGGAGTTGGTGGCATGTGAAACCCGCATGTGGAGCATTCGTTTGTGTGGGATGCTCTCCAAGCTTCATTTCAGTCCTAGGCATACAAAGGGCACTAAGCATAGAGTGTGAAAACTGAGTTTCCTTGAGAGCTGCTTGGAAGCCTGATGGTGTGTGAAGTTAGTGAGCCAAATGGAGTTGTTCTCCCACAAGAACCACTCGGCTGATCCTTCTTCAATACGCCCTTCACCAACATGCAGTGTTTCCTTGATTGAATTAGCTCTCACACCAATATTTGCGTCTAGAGCCTTTGCATTGAGGGCTATCTGAAAACGGCTGTGGCGCTGAAGTTGCCTGTGAATGTGGAGTTGGTGGCATGTGAAACCCGCATGTGGAGCATTCGTTTGTGTGGGATGCTCTACCAGGTTCATTCCTAGATAATGCACTCAAAGGGCACTAAGCATAGAGTGTGAAAACTGAGTTTCCTTGAGAGCTGCTTGGAAGCCTGATGGTGTGTGAAGTTAGTGAGCCCAATGGAGTTGTTCTCCCACAAGAACCACTCGGCTGATCCTTCTTCAATATGCCCTTCACCAACATGCAGTGTTTCCTTGATTGAATTAGCTCTCACACCAATATTTGCGTCTAGAGCCTTTGCATTGAGGGCTATCTGAAAACGGCTGTGGCGCTGAAGTTGCCTGTGAATGTGGAGTTGGTGGCATGTGAAAGCCGCATGTGGAGCATTCGTTTGTGTGGGATGCTCTACCAGGTTCATTCCTAGATAATGCACTCAAAGGGCACTAAGCATAGAGTGTGAAAACTGAGTTTCCTTGAGAGCTGCTTGGAAGCCTGATGGTGTGTGAAGTTAGTGAGCCAAATGGAGTTGTTCTCCCACAAGAACCACTCGGCTTATCCTTCTTCAATATGCCCTTCACCAACATGCAGTGTTTCCTTGATTGAATTAGCTCTCACACCAATATTTGCGTCTAGAGCCTTTGCATTGAGGGCTATCTGAAAACGGCTGTGGCGCTGAAGTTGCCTGTGAATGTGGAGTTGGTGGCATGTGAAACCCGCATGTGGAGCATTCGTTTGTGTGGGATGCTCTACCAGGTTCATTCCTAGATAATGCACTCAAAGGGCACTAAGCATAGAGTGTGAAAACTGAGTTTCCTTGAGAGCTGCTTGGAAGCCTGATGGTGTGTGAAGTTAGTGAGCCAAATGGAGTTGTTCTCCCACAAGAACCACTCGGCTGATCCTTCTTCAATATGCCCTTCACCAACATGCAGTGTTTCCTTGATTGAATTAGCTCTCACACCAATATTTGCGTCTAGAGCCTTTGCATTGAGGGCTATCTGAAAACGGCTGTGGCGCTGAAGTTGCCTGTGAATGTGGAGTTGGTGGCATGTGAAACCCGCATGTGGAGCATTCGTTTGTGTGGGATGCTCTACCAGGTTCATTCCTAGATAATGCACTCAAAGGGCACTAAGCATAGAGTGTGAAAACTGAGTTTCCTTGAGAGCTGCTTGGAAGCCTGATGGTGTGTGAAGTTAGTGAGCCAAATGGAGTTGTTCTCCCACAAGAACCACTCGGCTGATCCTTCTTCAATATGCCCTTCACCAACATGCAGTGTTTCCTTGATTGAATTAGCTCTCACAACAATATTTGCGTCTAGAGCCTTTGCATTGAGGGCTATCTGAAAACGGCTGTGGCGCTGAAGTTGCCTGTGAATGTGGAGTTGGTGGCATGTGAAACCCGCATGTGGAGCATTCGTTTGTGTGGGATGCTCTACCAGGTTCATTCCTAGATAATGCACTCAAAGGGCACTAAGCATAGAGTGTGAAAACTGAGTTTCCTTGAGAGCTGCTTGGAAGCCTGATGGTGTGTGAAGTTAGTGAGCCAAATGGAGTTGTTCTAACACAAGAACCACTCGGCTGATCCTTCTTCAATATGCCCTTCACCAACATGCAGTGTTTCCTTGATTGAATTAGCTCTCACACCAATATTTGCGTCTAGAGCCTTTGCATTGAGGGCTATCTGAAAACGGCTGTGGCGCTGAAGTTGCCTGTGAATGTGGAGTTGGTGGCATGTGAAACCCGCATGTGGAGCATTCGTTTGTGTGGGATGCTCTACCAGGTTCATTCCTAGGTAATGCACTCAAAGGGCACTAAGCATAGAGTGTGAAAACTGAGTTTCCTTGAGAGCTGCTTGGAAGCCTGATGGTGTGTGAAGTTAGTGAGCCAAATGGAGTTGTTCTCCCACAAGAACCACTCTGCTGATCCTACTTCAATATGCCCTTCACCAACATGCAGTGTTTCCTTGATTGAATTAGCTCTCACACCAATATTTGCGTCTAGAGCCTTTGCATTGAGGGCTATCTGAAAACGGCTGTGGCGCTGAAGTTGCCTGTGAATGTGGAATTGGTGGCATGTGAAACCCGCATGTGGAGCATTCGTTTGTGTGGGATGCTCTCCAAAGCTTCATTTTAGTCCTAGGCATACAAAGGGCACTAAGCATAGAGTGTGAAAACTGAGTTTCCTTGAGAGCTGCTTGGAAGCCTGATGGTGTGTGAAGTTAGTGAGCCAAATGGAGTTGTTTTCCCACAAGAACCACTCGGCTGATCCTTCTTCAATACGCCCTTCACCAACATGCAGTGTTTCCTTGATTGAATTAGCTCTCACACCAATATTTGCGTCTAGAGCCTTTGCATTGAGGGCTATCTGAAAACGGCTGTGGCGCTGAAGTTGCCTGTGAATGTGGAGTTGGTGGCATGTGAAACCCGCATGTGGAGCATTCGTTTGTGTGGGATGCTCTACCAGGTTCATTCCTAGATAATGCACTCAAAGGGCACTAAGCATAGAGTGTGAAAACTGAGTTTCCTTGAGAGCTGCTTGGAAGCCTGATGGTGTGTGAAGTTAGTGAGCCAAATGGAGTTGTTCTCCCACAAGAACCACTCGGCTGATCCTTCTTCAATATGCCCTTCACCAACATGCAGTGTTTCCTTGATTGAATTAGCTCTCACACCAATATTTGCGTCTAGAGTCTTTGCATTGAGGGCTATCTGAAAACGGCTGTGGCGCTGAAGTTGCCTGTGAATGTGGAGTTGGTGGCATGTGAAAGCCGCATGTGGAGCATTCGTTTGTGTGGGATGCTCTACCAGGTTCATTCCTAGATAATGCACTCAAAGGGCACTAAGCATAGAGTGTGAAAACTGAGTTTGCTTGAGAGCTGCTTGGAAGCCTGATGGTGTGTGAAGTTAGTGAGCCAAATGGAGTTGTTCTCCCACAAGAACCACTCGGCTTATCCTTCTTCAATATGCCCTTCACCAACATGCAGTGTTTCCTTGATTGAATTAGCTCTCACACCAATATTTGCGTCTAGAGCCTTTGCATTGAGGGCTATCTGAAAACGGCTGTGGCGCTGAAGTTGCCTGTGAATGTGGAGTTGGTGGCATGTGAAACCCGCATGTGGAGCATTCGTTTGTGTGGGATGCTCTACCAGGTTCATTCCTAGATAATGCACTCAAAGGGCACTAAGCATAGAGTGTGAAAACTGAGTTTCCTTGAGAGCTGCTTGGAAGCCTGATGGTGTGTGAAGTTAGTGAGCCAAATGGAGTTGTTCTCCCACAAGAACCACTCGGCTGATCCTTCTTCAATATGCCCTTCACCAACATGCAGTGTTTCCTTGATTGAATTAGCTCTCACACCAATATTTGCGTCTAGAGCCTTTGCATTGAGGGCTATCTGAAAACGGCTGTGGCGCTGAAGTTGCCTGTGAATGTGGAGTTGGTGGCATGTGAAACCCGCATGTGGAGCATTCGTTTGTGTGGGATGCTCACCAAGCTTCATTTTAGTCCTAGGCACACAAAGAGCACTAAGCATAGAGTGTGAAAACTGAGTTTCCTTGAGAGCTGCTTGGAAGCCTGATGGTGTGTGAAGTTAGTGAGCCAAATGGAGTTGTTCTCCCACAAGAACCACTCGGCTGATCCTTCTTCAATATGCCCTTCACCAACATGCAGTGTTTCCTTGATTGAATTAGCTCTCACACCAATATTTGCGTCTAGAGCCTTTGCATTGAGGGCTATCTGAAAACGGCTGTGGCGCTGAAGTTGCCTGTGAATGTGGAGTTGGTGGCATGTGAAACCCGCATGTGGAGCATTCGTTTGTGTGGGATGCTGACGAAGCTTCATTTTAGTCCTAGGCACACAAAGAACACTAAGCATAGAGTGTGAAAACTGAGTTTCCTTGAGAGCTGCTTGGAAGCCTGATGGTGTGTGAAGTTAGTGAGCCAAATGGAGTTGTTCTCCCACAAGAACCACTCGGCTGATCCTTCTTCAATATGCCCTTCACCAACATGCAGTGTTTCCTTGATTGAATTAGCTCTCACAACAATATTTGCGTCTAGAGCCTTTGCATTGAGGGCTATCTGAAAACGGCTGTGGCACTGAAGTTGCCTGTGAATGTGGAGTTGGTGGCATGTGAAACCCGCATGTGGAGCATTCGTTTGTGTGGGATGCTGACGAAGCTTCATTTTAGTCCTAGGCACACAAAGAGCACTAAGCATAGAGTGTGAAAACTGAGTTTCCTTGAGAGCTGCTTGGAAGCCTGATGGTGTGTGAAGTTAGTGAGCCAAATGGAGTTGTTCTCCCACAAGAACCACTCGGCTGATCCTTCTTCAATATGCCCTTCACCAACATGCAGTGTTTCCTTGATTGAATTAGCTCTCACACCAATATTTGCGTCTAGAGCCTTTGCATTGAGGGCTATCTGAAAACGGCTGTGGCGCTGAAGTTGCCTGTGAATGTGGAATTGGTGGCATGTGAAACCCGCATGTGGAGTATTCGTTTGTGTGGAATGCTCTCCAAGCTTCATTTTAGTCCTAGGCATACAAAGGGCACTAAGCATAGAGTGTGAAAACTGAGTTTCCTTGAGAGCTGCTTGGAAGCCTGATGGTGTGTGAAGTTAGTGAGCCAAATGGAGTTGTTCTCCCACAAGAACCACTCGGCTGATCCTTCTTCAATACGCCCTTCACCAACATGCAGTGTTTCCTTGATTGAATTAGCTCTCACACCAATATTTGCGTCTAGAGCCTTTGCATTGAGGGCTATCTGAAAACGGCTGTGGCGCTGAAGTTGCCTGTGAATGTGGAGTTGGTGGCATGTGAAACCCGCATGTGGAGCATTCGTTTGTGTGGGATGCTCTAACAGGTTCATTCCTAGATAATGCACTCAAAGGGCACTAAGCATAGAGTGTGAAAACTGAGTTTCCTTGAGAGCTGCTTGGAAGCCTGATGGTGTGTGAAGTTAGTGAGCCAAATGGAGTTGTTCTCCCAGAAGAACCACTCGGCTGATCCTTCTTCAATATGCCCTTCACCAACATGCAGTGTTTCCTTGATTGAATTAGCTCTCACACCAATATTTGCGTCTAGAGCCTTTGCATTGAGGGCTATCTGAAAACGGCTGTGGCGCTGAAGTTGCCTGTGAATGTGGAGTTGGTGGCATGTGAAAGCCGCATGTGGAGCATTCGTTTGTGTGGGATGCTCTACCAGGTTCATTCCTAGATAATGCACTCAAAGGGCACTAAGCATAGAGTGTGAAAACTGAGTTTGCTTGAGAGCTGCTTGGAAGCCTGATGGTGTGTGAAGTTAGTGAGCCAAATGGAGTTGTTCTCCCACAAGAACCACTCGGCTGATCCTTCTTCAATATGCCCTTCACCAACATGCAGTGTTTCCTTGATTGAATTAGCTCTCACACCAATATTTGCGTCTAGAGCCTTTGCATTGAGGGCTATCTGAAAACGGCTGTGGCGCTGAAGTTGCCTGTGAATGTGGAGTTGGTGGCATGTGAAACCCGCATGTGGAGCATTCGTTTGTGTGGGATGCTCTACCAGGTTCATTCCTAGATAATGCACTCAAAGGGCACTAAGCATAGAGTGTGAAAACTGAGTTTCCTTGAGAGCTGCTTGGAAGCCTGATGGTGTGTGAAGTTAGTGAGCCAAATGGAGTTGTTCTCCCACAAGAACCACTCGGCTGATCCTTCTTCAATTCGCCCTTCACCAACATGCAGTGTTTCCTTGATTGAATTAGCTCTCACACCAATATTTGCGTCTAGAGCCTTTGCATTGAGGGCTATCTGAAAACGGCTGTGGCGCTGAAGTTGCCTGTGAATGTGGAGTTGGTGGCATGTGAAACCCGCATGTGGAGCATTCGTTTGTGTGGGATGCTCTACCAGGTTCATTCCTAGATAATGCACTCAAAGGGCACTAAGCATAGAGTGTGAAAACTGAGTTTGCTTGAGAGCTGCTTGGAAGCCTGATGGTGTGTGAAGTTAGTGAGCCAAATGGAGTTGTTCTCCCACAAGAACCACTCGGCTTATCCTTCTTCAATATGCCCTTCACCAACATGCAGTGTTTCCTTGATTGAATTAGCTCTCACACCAATATTTGCGTCTAGAGCCTTTGCATTGAGGGCTATCTGAAAACGGCTGTGGCGCTGAAGTTGCCTGTGAATGTGGAGTTGGTGGCATGTGAAACCCGCATGTGGAGCATTCGTTTGTGTGGGATGCTCTACCAGGTTCATTCCTAGATAATGCACTCAAAGGGCACTAAGCATAGAGTGTGAAAACTGAGTTTCCTTGAGAGCTGCTTGGAAGCCTGATGGTGTGTGAAGTTAGTGAGCCAAATGGAGTTGTTCTCCCACAAGAACCACTCGGCTGATCCTTCTTCAATATGCCCTTCACCAACATGCAGTGTTTCCTTGATTGAATTAGCTCTCACACCAATATTTGCGTCTAGAGCCTTTGCATTGAGGGCTATCTGAAAACGGCTGTGGCGCTGAAGTTGCCTGTGAATGTGGAGTTGGTGGCATGTGAAACCCGCATGTGGAGCATTCGTTTGTGTGGGATGCTGACCAAGCTTCATTTTAGTCCTAGGCACACAAAGAGCACTAAGCATAGAGTGTGAAAACTGAGTTTCCTTGAGAGCTGCTTGGAAGCCTGATGGTGTGTGAAGTTAGTGAGCCAAATGGAGTTGTTCTCCCACAAGAACCACTCGGCTGATCCTTCTTCAATATGCCCTTCACCAACATGCAGTGTTTCCTTGATTGAATTAGCTCTCACACCAATATTTGCGTCTAGAGCCTTTGCATTGAGGGCTATCTGAAAACGGCTGTGGCGCTGAAGTTGCCTGTGAATGTGGAGCTGGTGGCATGTGAAACCCGCATGTGGAGCATTCGTTTGTGTGGGATGCTCTCCAAGCTTCATTTTAGTCCTAGGCATACAAAGGGCACTAAGCATAGAGTGTGAAAACTGAGTTTCCTTGAGAGCTGCTTGGAAGCCTGATGGTGTGTGAAGTTAGTGAGCCAAATGGAGTTGTTCTCCCACAAGAACCACTCGGCTGATCCTTCTTCAATACGCCCTTCACCAACATGCAGTGTTTCCTTGATTGAATTAGCTCTCACACCAATATTTGCGTCTAGAGCCTTTGCATTGAGGGCTATCTGAAAACGGCTGTGGCGCTGAAGTTGCCTGTGAATGTGGAGTTGGTGGCATGTGAAACCCGCATGTGGAGCATTCGTTTGTGTGGGATGCTCTACCAGGTTCATTCCTAGATAATGCACTCAAAGGGCACTAAGCATAGAGTGTGAAAACTGAGTTTCCTTGAGAGCTGCTTGGAAGCCTGATGGTGTGTGAAGTTAGTGAGCCCAATGGAGTTGTTCTCCCACAAGAACCACTCGGCTGATCCTTCTTCAATATGCCCTTCACCAACATGCAGTGTTTCCTTGATTGAATTAGCTCTCACACCAATATTTGCGTCTAGAGCCTTTGCATTGAGGGCTATCTGAAAACGGCTGTGGCGCTGAAGTTGCCTGTGAATGTGGAGTTGGTGGCATGTGAAACCCGCATGTGGAGCATTCGTTTGTGTGGGATGCTCTACCAGGTTCATTCCTAGATAATGCACTCAAAGGGCACTAAGCATAGAGTGTGAAAACTGAGTTTCCTTGAGAGCTGCTTGGAAGCCTGATGGTGTGTGAAGTTAGTGAGCCAAATGGAGTTGTTCTCCCACAAGAACCACTCAGCTGATCCTTCTTCAATACGCCCTTCACCAACATGCAGTGTTTCCTTGATTGAATTAGCTCTCACACCAATATTTGCGTCTAGAGCCTTTGCATTGAGGGCTATCTGAAAACGGCTGTGGCGCTGAAGTTGCCTGTGAATGTGGAGTTGGTAGTATGTGAAACCCGCATGTGGAGCATTCGTTTGTGTGGGATGCTCTACCAGGTTCATTCCTAGATAATGCACTCAAAGGGCACTAAGCATAGAGTGTGAAAACTGAGTTTCCTTGAGAGCTGCTTGGAAGCCTGATGGTGTGTGAAGTTAGTGAGCCAAATGGAGTTGTTCTCCCACAAGAACCACTCGGCTGATCCTTCTTCAATATGCCCTTCACCAACATGCAGTGTTTCCTTGATTGAATTAGCTCTCACACCAATATTTGCGTCTAGAGCCTTTGCATTGAGGGCTATCTGAAAACGGCTGTGGCGCTGAAGTTGCCTGTGAATGTGGAGTTGGTGGCATGTGAAACCCGCATGTGGAGCATTCGTTTGTGTGGGATGCTCTACCAGGTTCATTCCTAGATAATGCACTCAAAGGGCACTAAGCATAGAGTGTGAAAACTGAGTTTGCTTGAGAGCTGCTTGGAAGCCTGATGGTGTGTGAAGTTAGTGAGCCAAATGGAGTTGTTCTCCCACAAGAACCACTCGGCTGATCCTTCTTCAATATGCCCTTCACCAACATGCAGTGTTTCCTTGATTGAATTAGATCTCACACCAATATTTGCGTCTAGAGCCTTTGCATTGAGGGCTATCTGAAAACGGCTGTGGCGCTGAAGTTGCCTGTGAATGTGGAGTTGGTGGCATGTGAAACCCGCATGTGGAGCATTCGTTTGTGTGGGATGCTCTACCAGGTTCATTCCTAGATAATGCACTCAAAGGGCACTAAGCATAGAGTGTGAAAACTGAGTTTCCTTGAGAGCTGCTTGGAAGCCTGATGGTGTGTGAAGTTAGTGAGCCAAATGGAGTTGTTCTCCCACAAGAACCACTCGGCTGATCCTTCTTCAATATGCCCTTCACCAACATGCAGTGTTTCCTTGATTGAATTAGCTCTCACACCAATATTTGCGTCTAGAGCCTTTGCATTGAGGGCTATCTGAAAACGGCTGTGGCGCTGAAGTTGCCTGTGAATGTGGAGTTGGTGGCATGTGAAACCCGCATGTGGAGCATTCGTTTGTGTGGGATGCACACCAAGCTTCATTTTAGTCCTAGGCACACAAAGAGCACTAAGCATAGAGTGTGAAAACTGAGTTTCCTTGAGAGCTGCTTGGAAGCCTGATGGTGTGTGAAGTTAGTGAGCCAAATGGAGTTGTTCTCCCACAAGAACCACTCGGCTGATCCTTCTTCAATATGCCCTTCACCAACATGCAGTGTTTCCTTGATTGAATTAGCTCTCACACCAATATTTGCGTCTAGAGCCTTTGCATTGAGGGCTATCTGAAAACGGCTGTGGCGCTGAAGTTGCCTGTGAATGTGGAGTTGGTGGCATGTGAAACCCGCATGTGGAGCATTCGTTTGTGTGGGATGCTCTACCAGGTTCATTCCTAGATAATGCACTCAAAGGGCACTAAGCATAGAGTGTGAAAACTGAGTTTCCTTGAGAGCTGCTTGGAAGCCTGATGGTGTGTGAAGTTAGTGAGCCAAATGGAGTTGTTCTCCCACAAGAACCACTCGGCTGATCCTTCTTCAATATGCCCTTCACCAACATGCAGTGTTTCCTTGATTGAATTAGCTCTCACACCAATATTTGCGTCTAGAGCCTTTGCATTGAGGGCTATCTGAAAACGGCTGTGGCGCTGAAGTTGCCTGTGAATGTGGAGTTGGTGGCATGTGAAACCCGCATGTGGAGCATTCGTTTGTGTGGGATGCTGACCAAGCTTCATTTCAGTCCTAGGCACACAAAGAGCACTAAGCATAGAGTGTGAAAACTGAGTTTCCTTGAGAGCTGCTTGGAAGCCTGATGGTGTGTGAACTTAGTGAGCCAAATGGAGTTGTTCTCCCACAAGAACCACTCGGCTGATCCTTCTTCAATATGCCCTTCACCAACATGCAGTGTTTCCTTGATTGAATTAGCTCTCACACCAATATTTGCGTCTAGAGCCTTTGCATTGAGGGCTATCTGAAAACGGCTGTGGCGCTGAAGTTGCCTGTGAATGTGGAGTTGGTGGCATGTGAAACCCGCATGTGGAGCATTCGTTTGTGTGGGATGCTCTACCAGGTTCATTTCAGTCCTAGCCATACAAAGGGCACTAAACATAGAGTGTGAAAACTGAGTTTCCTTGAGAGCTGCTTGGAAGCCTGATGGTGTGTGAACTTAGTGAGCCAAATGGAGTTGTTCTCCCACAAGAACCACTCGGCTGATCCTTCTTCAATATGCCCTTCACCAACATGCAGTGTTTCCTTGATTGAATTAGCTCTCACAAAAATGTTTGCTTCTAGAGCCTTTGCATTGAGGGCTATCTGAAAACGACTTTAGCGCTGAAGTTGCCTGTGAATGTGGAGTTGGTGGCATGTGAAACCCGCATGCGGAGCATTCGTTTGTGTGGGATGCTCTACCAGGTTCATTCCTAGATCATGCACTCAAAGGGCACTAAACATAGAGTGTGAAAACTGAGTTTCCTTGAGAGCTGCTTGGAAGCCTGATGATGTGTGAAGTTAGTGAGCCAAATGGAGTTGTTCTCCCACAAGAACCACTCGGCTGATCCTTCTTCAATATGCCCTTCACCAACATGCAGTGTTTCCTTGATTGAATTAGCTCTCACACCAATATTTGCGTCTAGAGCCTTTGCATTGAGGGCTATCTGAAAACGGCTGTGGCGCTGAAGTTGCCTGTGAATGTGGAGTTGGTGGCATGTGAAACCCGCATGTGGAGCATTCGTTTGTGTGGGATGCTCACCAAGCTTCATTTTAGTCCTAGGCACACAAAGAGCACTAAGCATAGAGTGTGAAAACTGAGTTTCCTTGAGAGCTGCTTGGAAGCCTGATGGTGTGTGAACTTAGTGAGCCAAATGGAGTTGTTCTCCCACAAGAACCACTCGGCTGATCCTTCTTCAATATGCCCTTCACCACCATGCAGTATTTCCTTGATTGAATTAGCTCTCACACCAATATTTGCGTCTAGAGCCTTTGCATTGAGGGCTATCTGAAAACGGCTGTGGCGCTGAAGTTGCCTGTGAATGTGGAGTTGGTGGCATGTGAAACCCGCATGTGGAGCATTCGTTTGTGTGGGATGCTGACCAAGCTTCATTTCAGTCCTAGGCACACAAAGGGCACTAAACATAGAGTGTGAAAACTGAGTTTCCTTGAGAGCTGCTTGGAAGCCTGATGGTGTGTGAAGTTAGTGAGCCAAATGGAGTTGTTCTCCCACAAGAACCACTCGGCTGATCCTTCTTCAATATGCCCTTCACCAACATGCAGTGTTTCCTTGATTGAATTAGCTCTCACACCAATATTTGCGTCTAGAGCCTTTGCATTGAGGGCTATCTGAAAACGGCTGTGGCGCTGAAGTTGCCTGTGAATGTGGAGTTGGTGGCATGTGAAACCCGCATGTGGAGCATTCGTTTGTGTGGGATGCTGACCAAGCTTCATTTCAGTCCTAGGCACACAAAGAGCACTAAGCATAGAGTGTGAAAACTGAGTTTCCTTGAGAGCTGCTTGGAAGCCTGATGGTGTGTGAACTTAGTGAGCCAAATGGAGTTGTTCTCCCACAAGAACCACTCGGCTGATCCTTCTTCAATATGCCCTTCACCAACATGCAGTGTTTCCTTGATTGAATTAGCTCTCACACCAATATTTGCGTCTAGAGCCTTTGCATTGAGGGCTATCTGAAAACGGCTGTGGCGCTGAAGTTGCCTGTGAATATGGAGTTGGTGGCATGTGAAACCCGCATGTGGAGCATTCGTTTGTGTGGGATGCTCTACCAGGTTCATTCCTAGATAATGCACTCAAAGGGCACTAAGCATAGAGTGTGAAAACTGAGTTTCCTTGAGAGCTGCTTGGAAGCCTGATGGTGTGTGAAGTTAGTGAGCCAAATGGAGTTGTTCTCCCACAAGAACCACTCGGCTGATCCTTCTTCAATATGCCCTTCACCAACATGCAGTGTTTCCTTGATTGAATTAGCTCTCACAAAAATGTTTGCTTCTAGAGCCTTTGCATTGAGGGCTATCTGAAAACGACTTTAGCGCTGAAGTTGCCTGTGAATGTGGAGTTGGTGGCATGTGAAACCCGCATGCGGAGCATTCGTTTGTGTGGGATGCTCTACCAGGTTCATTCCTAGATCATGCACTCAAAGGGCACTAAACATAGAGTGTGAAAACTGAGTTTCCTTGAGAGCTGCTTGGAAGCCTGATGATGTGTGAAGTTAGTGAGCCAAATGGAGTTGTTCTCCCACAAGAACCACTCGGCTGATCCTTCTTCAATATGCCCTTCACCAACATGCAGTGTTTCCTTGATTGAATTAGCTCTCACACCAATATTTGCGTCTAGAGCCTTTGCATTGAGGGCTATCTGAAAACGGCTGTGGCGCTGAAGTTGCCTGTGAATGTGGAGTTGGTGGCATGTGAAACCCGCATGTGGAGCATTCGTTTGTGTGGGATGCTCACCAAGCTTCATTTTAGTCCTAGGCACACAAAGAGCACTAAGCATAGAGTGTGAAAACTGAGTTTCCTTGAGAGCTGCTTGGAAGCCTGATGGTGTGTGAACTTAGTGAGCCAAATGGAGTTGTTCTCCCACAAGAACCACTCGGCTGATCCTTCTTCAATATGCCCTTCACCACCATGCAGTATTTCCTTGATTGAATTAGCTCTCACACCAATATTTGCGTCTAGAGCCTTTGCATTGAGGGCTATCTGAAAACGGCTGTGGCGCTGAAGTTGCCTGTGAATGTGGAGTTGGTGGCATGTGAAACCCGCATGTGGAGCATTCGTTTGTGTGGGATGCTGACCAAGCTTCATTTCAGTCCTAGGCACACAAAGGGCACTAAACATAGAGTGTGAAAACTGAGTTTCCTTGAGAGCTGCTTGGAAGCCTGATGGTGTGTGAAGTTAGTGAGCCAAATGGAGTTGTTCTCCCACAAGAACCACTCGGCTGATCCTTCTTCAATATGCCCTTCACCAACATGCAGTGTTTCCTTGATTGAATTAGCTCTCACACCAATATTTGCGTCTAGAGCCTTTGCATTGAGGGCTATCTGAAAACGGCTGTGGCGCTGAAGTTGCCTGTGAATGTGGAGTTGGTGGCATGTGAAACCCGCATGTGGAGCATTCGTTTGTGTGGGATGCTGACCAAGCTTCATTTCAGTCCTAGGCACACAAAGAGCACTAAGCATAGAGTGTGAAAACTGAGTTTCCTTGAGAGCTGCTTGGAAGCCTGATGGTGTGTGAACTTAGTGAGCCAAATGGAGTTGTTCTCCCACAAGAACCACTCGGCTGATCCTTCTTCAATATGCCCTTCACCAACATGCAGTGTTTCCTTGATTGAATTAGCTCTCACACCAATATTTGCGTCTAGAGCCTTTGCATTGAGGGCTATCTGAAAACGGCTGTGGCGCTGAAGTTGCCTGTGAATGTGGAGTTGGTGGCATGTGAAACCCGCATGTGGAGCATTCGTTTGTGTGGGATGCTCTACCAGGTTCATTCCTAGATAATGCACTCAAAGGGCACTAAGCATAGAGTGTGAAAACTGAGTTTCCTTGAGAGCTGCTTGGAAGCCTGATGGTGTGTGAAGTTAGTGAGCCAAATGGAGTTGTTCTCCCACAAGAACCACTCGGCTGATCCTTCTTCAATATGCCCTTCACCAACATGCAGTGTTTCCTTGAGTGAATTAGCTCTCACACCAATATTTGCGTCTAGAACCTTTGCATTGAGGGCTATCTGAAAACGACTATAGCGCTGAAGTTGCCTGTGAATGTGGAGTTGGTGGCATGTGAAACCCGCATGTGGAGCATTCATTTGTGTGGGATGCTCTACCAGGTTCATTTCAGTCCTAGCCATACAAAGGGCACTAAACATAGAGTGTGAAAACTGAGTTTCCTTGAGAGCTGCTTGGAAGGCTGATGGTGTGTGAAGTTAGTGAGCCAAATGGAGTTGTTCTCCCACAAGAACTACTCGGCTGATCCTTCTTCAATATGCCCTCCACCAACATGCAGTGTTTCCTTGATTGAATTAGCTCTCACACCAATATTTGCGTCTAGAGCCTTTGCATTGAGGGCTATCTGAAAACGGCTGTGGCGCTGAAGTTGCCTGTGAGTGTTGAGTTGGTGGCATGTGAAACCCGCATGTGGAGCATTCGTTTGTGTGGGATGCTCTACCAGGTTCATTCCTAGATAATGCACTCAAAAGGCACTAAGCATAGAGTGTGAAAACTGAGTTTGCTTGAGAGCTGCTTGGAAGCCTGATGGTGTGTGAAGTTAGTGAGCCAAATGGAGTTGTTCTCCCACAAGAACCACTCGGCTGATCCTTCTTCAATATGCCCTTCACCAACAGGCAGTGTTTCCTTGATTGAATTAGCTCTCACACCAATATTTGCGTCTAGAGCCTTTGCATTGAGGGCTATCTGAAAACGGCTGTGGCGCTGAAGTTGCCTGTGAATGTGGAATTGGTGGCATGTGAAACCCGCATGTGGAGCATTCGTTTGTGTGGGATGCTCTACCAGGTTCATTCCTAGATAATGCACTCAAAGGGCACTAAGCATAGAGTGTGAAAACTGAGTTTCCTTGAGAGCTGCTTGGAAGCCTGATGGTGTGTGAAGTTAGTGAGCCAAATGGAGTTGTTCTCCCACAAGAACCACTCGGCTGATCCTTCTTCAATATGCCCTTCACCAACATGCAGTGTTTCCTTGATTGAATTAGCTCTCACACCAATATTTGCGTCTAGAGCCTTTGCATTGAGGGCTATCTGAAAACGGCTGTGGCGCTGAAGTTGCCTGTGAATGTGGAGTTGGTGGCATGTGAAACCCGCATGTGGAGCATTCGTTTGTGTGGGATGCTCTACCAGGTTCATTCCTAGATAATGCATTCAAACGGTACTAAGCATAGAGTGTGAAAACTGAGTTTCCTTGAGAGCTGCTTGGAAGCCTGATGGTGTGTGAAGTTAGTGAGCCAAATGGAGTTGTTCTCCCACAAGAACCACTCGGCTGATCCTTCTTCAATATGCCCTTCACCAACAGGCAGTGTTTCCTTGATTGAATTAGCTCTCACACCAATATTTGCGTCTAGAGCCTTTGCATTGAGGGCTATCTGAAAACGGCTGTGGCGCTGAAGTTGCCTGTGAATGTGGAGTTGGTGGCATGTGAAACCCGCATGTGGGGCATTCGTTTGTGTGGGATGCTCTACCAGGTTCATTCCTAGATAATGCACTCAAAGGGCACTGAGCATAGAGTGTGAAAACTGAGTTTCCTTGAGAGCTGCTTGGAAGCCTGATGGTGTGTGAAGTTAGTGAGCCAAATGGAGTTGTTCTCCCACAAGAACCACTCGGCTGATCCTTCTTCAATATGCCCTTCACCAACATGCAGTGTTTCCTTGATTGAATTAGTTCTCACACCAATATTTGCGTCTAGAGCCTTTGCATTGAGGGCTATCTGAAAAAGACTGTAGCGTTGAAGTTGCCTGTGAATGTGGAGTTGGTGGCATGTGAAACCCGCATGTGGAGCATTCGTTTGTGTGGAATGCTCTACCAGGTTCATTCCTAGATCATGCACTCAAAGGGCACTAAACATAGAGTGTGAAAACTGAGTTTCCTTGAGAGCTGCTTGGAAGCCTGATGGTGTGTGAAGTTAGTGAGCCAAATGGAGTTGTTCTCCCACAAGAACCACTCGCCTGATCCTTCTTCAATATGCCCTTCACCAACATGCAGTGTTTCCTTGATTGAATTAGCTCTCACACCAATATTTGCGTCTAGAGCCTTTGCATTGAGGGCTATCTGAAAACGACTTTAGCGCTGAAGTTGCCTGTGAATGTGGAGTTGGTGGCATGTGAAACCCGCATGTGGAGCATTCGTTTGTGTGGGATGCTCTACCAGGTTCATTCCTAGATAATGCACTCAAAGGGCACTAAGCATAGAGTGTGAAAACTGAGTTTCCTTGAGAGCTGCTTGGAAGCCTGATGGTGTGTGAAGTTAGTGAGCCAAATGGAGTTGTTCTCCCACAAGAACCACTCGGCTGATCCTTCTTCAATATGCCCTTCACCAACATGCAGTGTTTCCTTGATTGAATTAGTTCTCACACCAATATTTGCGTCTAGAGCCTTTGCATTGAGGGCTATCTGAAAACGACTGTAGCGCTGAAGTTGCCTGTGAATGTGGAGTTGGTGGCATGTGAAACCCGCATGTGGAGCATTCGTTTGTGTGGAATGCTCTACCAGGTTCATTCCTAGATCATGCACTCAAAGGGCACTAAACATAGAGTGTGAAAACTGAGTTTCCTTGAGAGCTGCTTGGAAGCCTGATGGTGTGTGAAGTTAGTGAGCCAAATGGAGTTGTTCTCCCACAAGAACCACTCTGCTGATCCTTCTTCAATATGCCCTTCACCAACATGCAGTGTTTCCTTGATTGAATTAGCTCTCACACCAATATTTGCGTCTAGAGCCTTTGCATTGAGGGCTATCTGAAAACGGCTGTGGCGCTGAAGTTGCCTGTGAATGTGGAGTTGGTGGCATGTGAAACCGGCATGTCGAGCATTCGTTTGTGTGGGATGCTCTACCAGGTTCATTTCAGTCCTAGCCATACAAAGGGCACTAAGCATAGAGTGTGAAAACTGAGTTTCCTTGAGAGCTGCTTGGAAGCCTGATGGTGTGTGAAGTTAGTGAGCCAAATGGAGTTGTTCTCCCACAAGAACCACTCGGCTGATCCTTCTTCAATATGCCCTTCACCAACATGCAGTGTTTCCTTGATTGAATTAGCTCTCAAACCAATATTTGCGTCTAGAGCCTTTGCATTGAGGGCTATCTGAAAACGGCTGTGGCGCTGAAGTTGCCTGTGAATGTGGAGTTGGTGGCATGTGAAACCCGCATGTGGAGCATTCGTTTGTGTGGAATGCTCTACCAGGTTCATTCCTAGATCATGCACTCAAAGGGCACTAACATAGAGTGTGAAAACTGAGTTTCCTTGAGAGCTGCTTGGAAGCCTGATGGTGTGTGAAGTTAGTGAGCCAAATGGAGTTGTTCTCCCACAAGAACCACTCGGCTGATCCTTCTTCAATATGCCCTTCACCAACATGCAGTGTTTCCTTGATTGAATTAGCTCTCACACCAATATTTGCGTCTAGAGCCTTTGCATTGAGGGCTATCTGAAAACGACGTTAGCGCTGAAGTTGCCTGTGAATGTGGAGTTGGTGGCATGTGAAACCCGCATGTGGAGCATTCGTTTGTGTGGGATGCTCTACCAGGTTCATTCCTAGATATTGCACTCAAAGGGCACTAAACATAGAGTGTGAAAACTGAGTTTCCTTGAGAGCTGCTTGGAAGCCTGATGGTGTGTGAAGTTAGTGAGCCAAATGGAGTTGTTCTCCCACAAGAACCACTCGGCTGATCCTTCTTCAATATGCCCTTCACCAACATGCAGTGTTTCCTTGATTGAATTAGTTCTCACACCAATATTTGCGTCTAGAGCCTTTGCATTGAGGGCTATCTGAAAACGACTGTAGCGCTGAAGTTGCCTGTGAATGTGGCGTTGGTGGCATGTGAAACCGGCATGTCGAGCATTCGTTTGTGTGGAATGCTCTACCAGGTTCAGTCCTAGATCATGCACTCAAAGGGCACTAAACATAGAGTGTGAAAACTGAGTTTCCTTGATAGCTGCTTGGAAGCCTGATGGTGTGTGAAGTTAGTGAGCCAAATGGAGTTGTTCTCCCACAAGAACCACTCTGCTGATCCTTCTTCAATATGCCCTTCACCAACATGCAGTGTTTCCTTGATTGAATTAGCTCTCACACCAATATTTGCGTCTAGAGCCTTTGCATTGAGGGCTATCTGAAAACGACTTTAGCGCTGAAGTTGCCTGTGAATGTGGAGTTGGTGGAATGTGAAACCCGCATGTGGAGCATTTGTTTGTGTGGGATGCTCTACCAGGTTCATTCGTAGATCATGCACTCAAAGGACACTAAACATAGAGTGTGAAAATTGAGTTTCCTTGAGAGCTGCTTGGAAGCCTGATGGTGTGTGAAGTTAGTGAGCCAAATGGAGTTGTTCTCCCACAAGAACCACTCGGCTGATCCTTCTTCAATATGCCCTTCACCAACATGCAGTGTTTCCTTGATTGAATTAGCTCTCACACCAATATTTGCGTCTAGAGCCTTTGCATTGAGGGCTATCTGAAAACGGCTGTGGCGCTGAAGTTGCCTGTGAGTGTGGAGTTGGTGGCATGTGAAACCCGCATGTGGAGCATTCGTTTGTGTGGGATGCTCTACCAGGTTCATTCCTAGATCATGCACTCAAAGGGCACTAAGCATAGAGTGTGAAAACTGAGTTTCCTTGAGAGCTGCTTGGAAGCCTGATGGTGTGTGAAGTTAGTGAGCCAAATGGAGTTGTTCTCCCACAAGAACCACTCGGCTGATCCTTCTTCAATATGCCCTTCACCAACATGCAGTGTTTCCTTGATTGAATTAGCTCTCACACCAATATTTGCGTCTAGAGCCTTTGCATTGAGGGCTATCTGAAAACGGCTGTGGCGCTGAAGTTGCCTGTGAATGTGGAGTTGGTGGCATGTGAAACCCGCATGTGGAGCATTCGTTTGTGTGGGATGCTCTACCAGGTTCATTCCTAGATCATGCACTCAAAGGGCACTAAGCATAGAGTGTGAAAACTGAGTTTCCTTGAGAGCTGCTTGGAAGCCTGATGGTGTGTGAAGTTAGTGAGCCAAATGGAGTTGTTCTCCCACAAGAACCACTAGGCTGATCCTTCTTCAATATGCCCTTCACCACCATGCAGTGTTTCCTTGATTGAATTAGCTCTCACACCAATATTTGCGTCTAGAGCCTTTGCATTGAGGGCTATCTGAAAACGGCTGTGGCGCTGAAGTTGCCTGTGAATGTGGAGTTGGTGGCATGTGAAACCCGCATGTGGAGCATTCGTTTGTGTGGGATGCTCTACCAGGTTCATTCCTAGATCATGCACTCAAAGGGCACTAAGCATAGAGTGTGAAAACTGAGTTTCCTTGAGAGCTGCTTGGAAGCCTGATGGTGTGTGAAGTTAGTGAGCCAAATGGAGTTGTTCTCCCACAAGAACCACTCGGCTGATCCTTCTTCAATATGCCCTTCACCAACATGCAGTGTTTCCTTGATTGAATTAGCTCTCACACCAATATTTGCGTCTAGAGCCTTTGCATTGAGGGCTATCTGAAAACGGCTGTGGCGCTGAAGTTGCCTGTGAATGTGGAGTTGGTGGCATGTGAAACCGGCATGTCGAGCATTCGTTTGTGTGGGATGCTCTACCAGGTTCATTTCAGTCCTAGCCATACAAAGGGCACTAAGCATAGAGTGTGAAAACTGAGTTTCCTTGAGAGCTGCTTGGAAGCCTGATGGTGTGTGAAGTTAGTGAGCCAAATGGAGTTGTTCTCCCACAAGAACCACTCGGCTGATCCTTCTTCAATATGCCCTTCACCAACATGCAGTGTTTCCTTGATTGAATTAGCTCTCACACCAATATTTGCGTCTAGAGCCTTTGCATTGAGGGCTATCTGAAAACGGCTGTGGCGCTGAAGTTGCCTGTGAATGTGGAGTTGGTGGCATGTGAAACCCGCATGTGGAGCATTCGTTTGTGTGGGATGCTCTACCAGGTTCATTCCTAGATAATGCACTCAAAGGGCACTAAGCATAGAGTGTGAAAACTGAGTTTCCTTGAGAGCTGCTTGGAAGCCTGATGGTGTGTGAAGTTAGTGAGCCAAATGGAGTTGTTCTCCCACAAGAACCACTCGGCTGATCCTTCTTCAATATGCCCTTCACCAACATGCAGTGTTTCCTTGATTGAATTAGCTCTCACACCAATATTTGCGTCTAGAGCCTTTGCATTGAGGGCTATCTGAAAACGGCTGTGGCGCTGAAGTTGCCTGTGAGTGTGGAGTTGGTGGCATGTGAAACCCGCATGTGGAGCATTCGTTTGTGTTTGATGCTCTCCCAGTTTCATTCCTAGATAATGCACTCAAGTGCACTAAGCATAGAGTGTGAAAACTGAGTTTCCTAGAGAGCTGCTTGGAAGCCTGATGGTGTGTGAAGTTAGTGAGCCAAATGGAGTTGTTCTCCCACAAGAACCACTCGGCTGATCCTTCTTCAATATGCCCTTCACCAACATGCAGTGTTTCCTTGATTGAATTAGCTCTCACACCAATATTTGCGTCTAGAGCCTTTGCATTGAAGGCTATCTGAAAACGGCTGTGGCGCTGAAGTTGCCTGTGAATGTGGAGTTGGTGGCATGTGAAACCCGCATGTGGAGCATTCGTTTGTGTGGGATGCTGACCAAGGTTCATTTCAGTCCTAGGCACACAACGAGCACTAAGCATAGAGTGTGAAAACTGAGTTTCCTTGAGAGCTGCTTGGAAGCCTGATGGTGTGTGAAGTTAGTGAGCCAAATGGAGTTGTTCTCCCACAAGAACCACTCGGCTGATCCTTCTTCAATAAGCCCTTCACCAACATGCAGTGTTTCCTTGATTGAATTAGCTCTCACACCAATATTTGCATCTAGATCCTTTGCATTGAGGGCTATCTGAAAACGGCTGTGGCGCTGAAGTTGCCTGTGAGTGTGGAGTTGGTGGCATGTGAAACCCGCATGTGGAGCATTCGTTTGTGTTTGATGCTCTCCCAGTTTCATTCCTAGATAATGCACTCAAGTGCACTAAGCATAGCGTGTGAAAACTGAGTTTCCTTGAGAGCTGCTTGGAAGCCTGATGGTGTGTGAAGTTAGTGAGCCAAATGGAGTTGTTCTCCCACAAGAACCACTCGGCTGATCCTTCTTCAATATGCCCTTCACCAACATGCAGTGTTTCCTTGATTGAATTAGCTCTCACACCAATATTTGCGTCTAGAGCCTTTGCATTGAGGGCTATCTGAAAACGGCTGTGGCGCTGAAGTTGCCTGTGAATGTGGAGTTGGTGGCATGTGAAACCCGCATGTGGAGCATTCGTTTGTGTGGGATGCTGACCAAGGTTCATTTCAGTCCGAGGCACACAACGAGCACTAAGCATAGAGTGTGAAAACTGAGTTTCCTAGAGAGCTGCTTGGAAGCCTGATGGTGTGTGAAGTTAGTGAGCCAAATGGAGTTGTTCTCCCACAAGAACCACTCGGCTGATCCTTCTTCAATATGCCCTTCACCAACATGCAGTGTTTCCTTGATTGAATTAGCTCTCACACCAATATTTGCGTCTAGAGCCTTTGCATTGAGGGCTATCTGAAAACGGCTGTGGCGCTGAAGTTGCCTGTGAGTGTGGAGTTGGTGGCATGTGAAACCCGCATGTGGAGCATTCGTTTGTGTTTGATGCTCTCCCAGTTTCATTCCTAGATAATGCACTCAAGTGCACTAAGCATAGAGTGTGAAAACTGAGTTTCCTTGAGAGCTGCTTGGAAGCCTGATGGTGTGTGAAGTTAGTGAGCCAAATGGAGTTGTTCTCCCACAAGAACCACTCGGCTGATCCTTCTTCAATATGCCCTTCACCAACATGCAGTGTTTCCTTGATTGAATTAGCTCTCACACCAATATTTGCGTCTAGAGCCTTTGCATTGAGGGCTATCTGAAAACGGCTGTGGCGCTGAAGTTGCCTGTGAATGTGGAGTTGGTGGCATGTGAAACCCGCATGTGGAGCATTCGTTTGTGTGGGATGCTGACCAAGGTTCATTTCAGTCCTAGGCACACAACGAGCACTAAGCATAGAGTGTGAAAACTGAGTTTCCTTGAGAGCTGCTTGGAAGCCTGATGGTGTGTGAAGTTAGTGAGCCAAATGGAGTTGTTCTCCCACAAGAACCACTCGGCTGATCCTTCTTCAATAAGCCCTTCACCAACATGCATTGTTTCCTTGATTGAATTAGCTCTCACACCAATATTTGCGTCTAGAGCCTTTGCATTGAGGGCTATCTGAAAACGGCTGTGGCGCTGAAGTTGCCTGTGAATGTGGAGTTGGTGGCATGTGAAACCCGCATGTGGAGCATTCGTTTGTGTGGGATGCTCTACCAGGTTCATTCCTAGATAATGCACTCAAAGGGCACTAAACATAGAGTGTGAAAACTGAGTTTCCTTGAGAGCTGCTTGGAAGCCTGATGGTGTGTGAAGTTAGTGAGCCAAATGGAGTTGTTCTCCCACAAGAACCACTCGGCTGATCCTTCTTCAATATGCCCTTCACCAACATGCAGTGTTTCCTTGATTGAATTAGCTCTCACACCAATATTTGCGTCTAGAGCCTTTGCATTGAGGGCTATCTGAAAACGGCTGTGGCGCTGAAGTTGCCTGTAAATGTGGAGTTGGTGGCATGTGAAACCCGCATGTGGAGCATTCGTTTGTGTGGGATGCTCTACCAGGTTCATTCCTAGATCATGCACTCAAAGGGCACTAAACATAGAGTGTGAAAACTGAGTTTCCTTGAGAGCTGCTTGGAAGCCTGATGGTGTGTGAAGTTAGTGAGCCAAATGGAGTTGTTCTCCCACAAGAACCACTCTGCTGATCCTTCTTCAATATGCCCTTCACCACCATGCAGTGTTTCCTTGATTGAATTAGCTCTCACACCAATATTTGCGTCTAGAGCCTTTGCATTGAGGGCTATCTGAAAACGGCTGTGGCGCTGAAGTTGCCTGTGAATCTGGAGTTGGTGGCATGTGAAACCGGCATGTCGAGCATTCGTTTGTGTGGGATGCTCTACCAGGTTCATTTCAGTCCTAGCCATACAAAGGGCACTAAGCATAGAGTGTGAAAACTGAGTTTCCTTGAGAGCTGCTTGGAAGCCTGATGGTGTGTGAAGTTAGTGAGCCAAATGGAGTTGTTCTCCCACAAGAACCACTCTGCTGATCCTTCTTCAATATGCCCTTCACCAACATGCAGTGTTTCCTTGATTGAATTAGCTCTCACACCAATATTTGCGTCTAGAGCCTTTGCATTGAGGGCTATCTGAAAACGGCTGTGGCGCTGAAGTTGCCTGTGAATGTGGAGTTGGTGGCATGTGAAACCCGCATGTGGAGCATTCGTTTGTGTGGGATGCTCTACCAGGTTCATTCCTAGATAATGCACTCAAAGGGCACTAAGCATAGAGTGTGAAAACTGAGTTTCCTTGAGAGCTGCTTGGAAGCCTGATGGTGTGTGAAGTTAGTGAGCCAAATGGAGTTGTTCTCCCACAAGAACCACTCGGCTGATCCTTCTTCAATATGCCCTTCACCACCATGCAGTGTTTCCTTGATTGAATTAGCTCTCACACCAATATTTGCGTCTAGAGCCTTTGCATTGAGGGCTATCTGAAAACGGCTGTGGCGCTGAAGTTGCCTGTGAGTGTGGAGTTGGTGGCATGTGAAAGCCGCATGTGGAGCATTCGTTTGTGTTTGATGCTCTCCCAGTTTCATTCCTAGATAATGCACTCAAGTGCACTAAGCATAGAGTGTGAAAACTGAGTTTCCTAGAGAGCTGCTTGGAAGCCTGATGGTGTGTGAAGTTAGTGAGCCAAATGGAGTTGTTCTCCCACAAGAACCACTCGGCTGATCCTTCTTCAATATGCCCTTCACCAACATGCAGTGTTTCCTTGATTGAATTAGCTCTCACACCAATATTTGCGTCTAGAGCCTTTGCATTGAAGGCTATCTGAAAACGGCTGTGGCGCTGAAGTTGCCTGTGAATGTGGAGTTGGTGGCATGTGAAACCCGCATGTGGAGCATTCGTTTGTGTGGGATGCTGACCAAGGTTCATTTCAGTCCTAGGCACACAACGAGCACTAAGCATAGAGTGTGAAAACTGAGTTTCCTTGAGAGCTGCTTGGAAGCCTGATGGTGTGTGAAGTTAGTGAGCCAAATGGAGTTGTTCTCCCACAAGAACCACTCGGCTGATCCTTCTTCAATAAGCCCTTCACCAACATGCAGTGTTTCCTTGATTGAATTAGCTCTCACACCAATATTTGCGTCTAGATCCTTTGCATTGAGGGCTATCTGAAAACGGCTGTGGCGCTGAAGTTGCCTGTGAGTGTGGAGTTGGTGGCATGTGAAACCCGCATGTGGAGCATTCGTTTGTGTTTGATGCTCTCCCAGTTTCATTCCTAGATAATGCACTCAAGTGCACTAAGCATAGCGTGTGAAAACTGAGTTTCCTTGAGAGCTGCTTGGAAGCCTGATGGTGTGTGAAGTTAGTGAGCCAAATGGAGTTGTTCTCCCACAAGAACCACTCGGCTGATCCTTCTTCAATATGCCCTTCACCAACATGCAGTGTTTCCTTGATTGAATTAGCTCTCACACCAATATTTGCGTCTAGAGCCTTTGCATTGAGGGCTATCTGAAAACGGCTGTGGCGCTGAAGTTGCCTGTGAATGTGGAGTTGGTGGCATGTGAAACCCGCATGTGGAGCATTCGTTTGTGTGGGATGCTGACCAAGGTTCATTTCAGTCCTAGGCACACAACGAGCACTAAGCATAGAGTGTGAAAACTGAGTTTCCTTGAGAGCTGCTTGGAAGCCTGATGGTGTGTGAAGTTAGTGAGCCAAATGGAGTTGTTCTCCCACAAGAACCACTCGGCTGATCCTTCTTCAATATGCCCTTCACCACCATGCAGTGTTTCCTTGATTGAATTAGCTCTCACACCAATATTTGCGTCTAGAGCCTTTGCATTGAGGGCTATCTGAAAACGGCTGTGGCGCTGAAGTTGCCTGTGAGTGTGGAGTTGGTGGCATGTGAAACCCGCATGTGGAGCATTCGTTTGTGTTTGATGCTCTCCCAGTTTCATTCCTAGATAATGCACTCAAGTGCACTAAGCATAGAGTGTGAAAACTGAGTTTCCTAGAGAGCTGCTTGGAAGCCTGATGGTGTGTGAAGTTAGTGAGCCAAATGGAGTTGTTCTCCCACAAGAACCACTCGGCTGATCCTTCTTCAATATGCCCTTCACCAACATGCAGTGTTTCCTTGATTGAATTAGCTCTCACACCAATATTTGCGTCTAGAGCCTTTGCATTGAAGGCTATCTGAAAACGGCTGTGGCGCTGAAGTTGCCTGTGAATGTGGAGTTGGTGGCATGTGAAACCCGCATGTGGAGCATTCGTTTGTGTGGGATGCTGACCAAGGTTCATTTCAGTCCTAGGCACACAACGAGCACTAAGCATAGAGTGTGAAAACTGAGTTTCCTTGAGAGCTGCTTGGAAGCCTGATGGTGTGTGAAGTTAGTGAGCCAAATGGAGTTGTTCTCCCACAAGAACCACTCGGCTGATCCTTCTTCAATAAGCCCTTCACCAACATGCATTGTTTCCTTGATTGAATTAGCTCTCACACCAATATTTGCGTCTAGAGCCTTTGCATTGAGGGCTATCTGAAAACGGCTGTGGCGCTGAAGTTGCCTGTGAGTGTGGAGTTGGTGGCATGTGAAACCCGCATGTGGAGCATTCGTTTGTGTTTGATGCTCTCCCAGTTTCATTCCTAGATAATGCACTCAAGTGCACTAAGCATAGAGTGTGAAAACTGAGTTTCCTTGAGAGCTGCTTGGAAGCCTGATGGTGTGTGAAGTTAGTGAGCCAAATGGAGTTGTTCTCCCACAAGAACCACTCGGCTGATCCTTCTTCAATATGCCCTTCACCAACATGCAGTGTTTCCTTGATTGAATTAGCTCTCACACCAATATTTGCGTCTAGAGCCTTTGCATTGAGGGCTATCTGAAAACGGCTGTGGCGCTGAAGTTGCCTGTGAATGTGGAGTTGGTGGCATGTGAAACCCGCATGTGGAGCATTCGTTTGTGTGGGATGCTGACCAAGGTTCATTTCAGTCCTAGGCACACAACGAGCACTAAGCATAGAGTGTGAAAACTGAGTTTCCTTGAGAGCTGCTTGGAAGCCTGATGGTGTGTGAAGTTAGTGAGCCAAATGGAGTTGTTCTCCCACAAGAACCACTCGGCTGATCCTTCTTCAATAAGCCCTTCACCAACATGCATTGTTTCCTTGATTGAATTAGCTCTCACACCAATATTTGCGTCTAGAGCCTTTGCATTGAGGGCTATCTGAAAACGGCTGTGGCGCTGAAGTTGCCTGTGAATGTGGAGTTGGTGGCATGTGAAACCCGCATGTGGAGCATTCGTTTGTGTGGGATGCTCTACCAGGTTCATTCCTAGATAATGCACTCAAAGGGCACTAAACATAGAGTGTGAAAACTGAGTTTCCTTGAGAGCTGCTTGGAAGCCTGATGGTGTGTGAAGTTAGTGAGCCCAATGGAGTTGTTCTCCCACAAGAACCACTCGGCTGATCCTTCTTCAATATGCGCTTCACCAACATGCAATGTTTCCTTGATTGAATTAGCTCTCACACCAATATTTGCGTCTAGAGCCTTTGCATTGAGGGCTATCTGAAAACGGCTGTGGCGCTGAAGTTGCCTGTAAATGTGGAGTTGGTGGCATGTGAAACCCGCATGTGGAGCATTCGTTTGTGTGGGATGCTCTACCAGGTTCATTCCTAGATCATGCACTCAAAGGGCACTAAACATAGAGTGTGAAAACTGAGTTTCCTTGAGAGCTGCTTGGAAGCCTGATGGTGTGTGACGTTAGTGAGCCAAATGGAGTTGTTCTCCCACAAGAACCACTCTGCTGATCCTTCTTCAATATGCCCTTCACCAACATGCAGTGTTTCCTTGATTGAATTAGCTCTCACACCAATATTTGCGTCTAGAGCCTTTGCATTGAGGGCTATCTGAAAACGGCTGTGGCGCTGAAGTTGCCTGTAAATGTGGAGTTGGTGGCATGTGAAACCCGCATGTGGAGCATTCGTTTGTGTGGGATGCTATACCAGGTTCATTCCTAGATCATGCACTCAAAGGGCACTAAACATAGAGTGTGAAAACTGAGTTTCCTTGAGAGCTGCTTGGAAGCCTGATGGTGTGTGAAGTTAGTGAGCCAAATGGAGTTGTTCTCCCACAAGAACCACTCGGCTGATCCTTCTTCAATATGCCCTTCACCAACATGCAGTGTTTCCTTGATTGAATTAGCTCTCACACCAATATTTGCGTCTAGAGCCTTTGCATTGAAGGCTATCTGAAAACGGCTGTGGCGCTGAAGTTGCCTGTGAATGTGGAGTTGGTGGCATGTGAAACCCGCATGTGGAGCATTCGTTTGTGTGGGATGCTGACCAAGGTTCATTTCAGTCCTAGGCACACAACGAGCACTAAGCATAGAGTGTGAAAACTGAGTTTCCTTGAGAGCTGCTTGGAAGCCTGATGGTGTGTGAAGTTAGTGAGCCAAATGGAGTTGTTCTCCCACAAGAACCACTCGGCTGATCCTTCTTCAATAAGCCCTTCACCAACATGCATTGTTTCCTTGATTGAATTAGCTCTCACACCAATATTTGCGTCTAGAGCCTTTGCATTGAGGGCTATCTGAAAACTGCTGTGGCGCTGAAGTTGCCTGTGAGTGTGGAGTTGGTGGCATGTGAAACCCGCATGTGGAGCATTCGTTTGTGTGGGATGCTCTACCAGGTTCATTCCTAGATAATGCACTCAAAGGGCACTAAGCATAGAGTGTGAAAACTGAGTTTCCTTGAGAGCTGCATGGAAGCCTGATGGTGTGTGAAGTTAGTGAGCCAAATGGAGTTGTTCTCCCACAAGAACCACTCGGCTGATCCTTCTTCAATATGCCCTTCACCAACATGCAGTGTTTCCTTGATTGAATTAGCTCTCACACCAATATTTGCGTCTAGAGCCTTTGCATTGAGGGCTATCTGAAAACGGCTGTGGCGCTGAAGTTGCCTGTGAATGTGGAGTTGGTGGCATGTGAAACCCGCATGTGGAGCATTCGTTTGTGTGGGATGCTGACCAAGCTTCATTTCAGTCCTAGGCACACAAAGAGCACTAAGCATAGAGTGTGAAAACAGAGTTTTCTTGAGAGCTGCTTGGAAGCCTGATGGTGTGTGAAGTTAGTGAGCCAAATGGAGTTGTTCTCCCACAATAACCACTCAGCTGATCCTTCTTCAATATGCCCTTCACCAACATGCAGTGTTTCCTTGATTGAATTAGCTCTCACACCAATATTTGCGTCTAGAGCCTTTGCATTGAGGGCTATCTGAAAACGGCTGTGGCGCTGAAGTTGCCTGTGAATGTGGAGTTGGTGGCATGTGAAACCCGCATGTGGAGCATTCGTTTGTGTGGGATGCTGACCAAGCTTCATTTCAGTCCTAGGCACACAAAGGGCACTAAGCATAGAGTGTGAAAACTGAGTTTCCTTGGGAGCTGCTTGGAAGCCTGATGGTGTGTGAAGTTAGTGAGCCAAATGGAGTTGTTCTCCCACAAGAACCACTCGGCTGATCCTTCTTCAATATGCCCTTCACCACCATGCAGTGTTTCCTTGATTGAATTAGCTCTCACACCAATATTTGCGTCTAGAGCCTTTGCATTGAGGGCTATCTGAAAACGACTGTAGCGCTGAAGTTGCCTGTGAATGTGGAGTTGGTGGCATGTGAAACCCGCATGTGGAGCATTCGTTTGTGTGGGATGCTCTACCAGGTTCATTCCTAGATCATGCGCTCAAAGGGCACTAAATATAGAGTGTGAAAACTGAGTTTCCTTGAGAGCTGCTTGGAAGCCTGATGGTGTGTGAAGTTAGTGAGCCAAATGGAGTTGTTCTCCCACAAGAACCACTCGGCTGATCCTTCTTCAATATGCCCTTCACCAACATGCAGTGTTTCCTTGATTGAATTAGCTCTCACACCAATATTTGCGTCTAGAGCCTTTGCATTGAGGGCTATCTGAAAACGGCTGTGGCGCTGAAGTTGCCTGTGAATGTGGAGTTGGTGGCATGTGAAACCCGCATGTGGAGCATTCGTTTGTGTGGGATGCTCTACCAGGTTCATTTCAGTCCTAGCCATACAAAGGGCACTAAGCATAGAGTGTGAAAACTGAGTTTCCTTGAGAGCTGCTTGGAAGCCTGATGGTGTGTGAAGTTAGTGAGCCAAATGGAGTTGTTCTCCCACAAGAACCACTCGGCTGATCCTTCTTCAATATGCCCTTCACCAACATGCAGTGTTTCCTTGATTGAATTAGCTCTCACACCAATATTTGCGTCTAGAGCCTTTGCATTGAGGGCTATCTGAAAACGGCTGTGGCGCTGAAGTTGCCTGTGAATGTGGAGTTGGTGGCATGTGAAACCCGCATGTGGAGCATTCGTTTGTGTGGGATGCTCTACCAGGTTCATTCCTAGATAATGCACACAAAGGGCACTAAGCATAGAGTGTGAAAACTGAGTTTCCTTGAGAGCTGCTTGGAAGCCTGATGGTGTGTGAAGTTAGTGAGCCAAATGGAGTTGTTCTCCCACAAGAACCACTCGGCTGATCCTTCTTCAATATGCCCTTCACCAACATGCAGTGTTTCCTTGATTGAATTAGCTCTCACACCAATATTTGCGTCTAGAGCCTTTGCATTGAGGGCTATCTGAAAACGGCTGTGGCGCTGAAGTTGCCTGTGAATGTGGAGTTGGTGGCATGTGAAACCCGCATGTGGAGCATTCGTTTGTGTGGGATGCTCTACCAGGTTCATTTCAGTCCTAGCCATACAAAGGGCACTAAGCATAGAGTGTGAAAACTGAGTTTCCTTGAGAGCTGCTTGGAAGCCTGATGGTGTGTGAAGTTAGTGAGCCAAATGGAGTTGTTCTCCCACAAGAACCACTCGGCTGATCCTTCTTCAATATGCCCTTCACCAACATGCAGTGTTTCCTTGATTGAATTAGCTCTCACACCAATATTTGCGTCTAGAGCCTTTGCATTGAGGGCTATCTGAAAACGGCTGTGGCGCTGAAGTTGCCTGTGAATGTGGAGTTGGTGGCATGTGAAACCCGCATGTGGAGCATTCGTTTGTGTGGGATGCTCTACCAGGTTCATTTCAATCCTAGCCATACAAAGGGCACTAAGCATAGAGTGTGAAAACTGAGTTTCCTTGAGAGCTGCTTGGAAGCCTGATGGTGTGTGAAGTTAGTGAGCCAAATGGAGTTGTTCTCCCACAAGAACCACTCGGCTGATCCTTCTTCAATATGCCCTTCACCAACATGCAGTGTTTCCTTGATTGAATTAGCTCTCACACCAATATTTGCGTCTAGAGCCTTTGCATTGAGGGCTATCTGAAAACGGCTGTGGCGCTGAAGTTGCCTGTGAATGTGGAGTTGGTGGCATGTGAAACCCGCATGTGGAGCATTCGTTTGTGTGGGATGCTCTACCAGGTTCATTCCTAGATAATGCATTCAAACGGCACTAAGCATAGAGTGTGAAAACTGAGTTTCCTTGAGAGCTGCTTGGAAGCCTGATGGTGTGTGAAGTTAGTGAGCCAAATGGAGTTGTTCTCCCACAAGAACCACTCGGCTGATCCTTCTTCAGTATGCCCTTCACCAACATGCAGTGTTTCCTTGATTGAATTAGCTCTCACACCAATATTTGCGTCTAGAGCCTTTGCATTGAGGGCTATCTGAAAACGGCTGTGGCGCTGAAGTTGCCTGTGAATGTGGAGTTGGTGGCAAGTGAAACCCGCATGTGGAGCATTCGTTTGTGTGGGATGCTGACCAAGCTTCATTTCAGTCCTAGGCACACAAAGGGCACTAAGCATAGAGTGTGAAAACTGAGTTTCCTTGGGAGCTGCTTGGAAGCCTGATGGTGTGTGAAGTTAGTGAGCCAAATGGAGTTGTTCTCCCACAAGAACCACTCGCCTGATCCTTCTTCAATATGCCCTTCACCAACATGCAGTGTTTCCTTGATTGAATTAGCTCTCACACCAATATTTGCGTCTAGAGCCTTTGCATTGAGGGCTATCTGAAAACGACTGTAGCGCTGAAGTTGCCTGTGAATGTGGAGTTGGTGGCATGTGAAACCCGCATGTGGAGCATTCGTTTGTGTGGGATGCTCTACCAGGTTCATTCCTAGATCATGCGCTCAAAGGGCACTAAATATAGATTGTGAAAACTGAGTTTTCTTGAGAGCTGCTTGGAAGCCTGATGGTGTGTGAAGTTAGTGAGCCAAATGGAGTTGTTCTCCCACAAGAACCACTCGGCTGATCCTTCTTCAATATGCCCTTCACCAACATGCAGTGTTTCCTTGATTGAATTAGCTCTCACACCAATATTTGCGTCTAGAGCCTTTGCATTGAGGGCTATCTGAAAACGGCTGTGGCGCTGAAGTTGCCTGTGAATGTGGAGTTGGTGGCATGTGAAACCCGCATGTGGAGCATTCGTTTGTGTGGGATGCTCTACCAGGTTCATTTCAGTCCTAGCCATACAAAGGGCACTAAGCATAGAGTGTGAAAACTGAGTTTCCTTGAGAGCTGCTTGGAAGCCTGATGGTGTGTGAAGTTAGTGAGCCAAATGGAGTTGTTCTCCCACAAGAACCACTCGGCTGATCCTTCTTCAATATGCCCTTCACCAACATGCAGTGTTTCCTTGATTGAATTAGCTCTCACACCAATATTTGCGTCTAGAGCCTTTGCATTGAGGGCTATCTGAAAACGGCTGTGGCGCTGAAGTTGCCTGTGAATGTGGAGTTGGTGGCATGTGAAACCCGCATGTGGAGCATTCGTTTGTGTGGGATGCTCTACCAGGTTCATTCCTAGATAATGCATTCAAACGGCACTAAGCATAGAGTGTGAAAACTGAGTTTCCTTGAGAGCTGCTTGGAAGCCTGATGGTGTGTGAAGTTAGTGAGCCAAATGGAGTTGTTCTCCCACAAGAACCACTCGGCTGATCCTTCTTCAATATGCCCTTCACCAACATGCAGTGTTTCCTTGATTGAATTAGCTCTCACACCAATATTTGCGTCTAGAGCCTTTGCATTGAGGGCTATCTGAAAACGGCTGTGGCGCTGAAGTTGCCTGTGAATGTGGAGTTGGTGGCATGTGAAACCCGCATGTGGAGCATTCGTTTGTGTGGGATGCTGTACCAGGTTCATTTCAGTCCTAGATCATGCACTCAAAGGGAACTAAACATAGAGTGTGAAAACTGAGTTTCCTTGAGAGCTGCTTGGAAGCCTGATGGTGTGTGAAGTTAGTGAGCCAAATGGAGTTGTTCTCCCACAAGAACCACTCGGCTGATCCTTCTTCAATATGCCCTTCACCAACATGCAGTGTTTCCTTGATTGAATTAGCTCTCACACCAATATTTGCGTCTAGAGCCTTTGCATTGAGGGCTATCTGAAAACGGCTGTGGCGCTGAAGTTGCCTGTGAATGTGGAGTTGGTGGCATGTGAAACCCGCATGTGGAGCATTCGTTTGTGTGGGATGCTCTACCAGGTTCATTCCTAGATAATGCACTCAAAGGGCACTAAGCATAGAGTGTGAAAACTGAGTTTCCTTGAGAGCTGCTTGGAAGCCTGATGGTGTGTGAAGTTAGTGAGCCAAATGGAGTTGTTCTCCCACAAGAACCACTCGGCTGATCCTTCTTCAATATGCCCTTCACCAACATGCAGTGTTTCCTTGATTGAATTAGCTCTCACACCAATATTTGCGTCTAGAGCCTTTGCATTGAGGGCTATCTGAAAACAGCTGTGGCGCTGAAGTTGCCTGTGAATGTGGAGTTGGTGGCATGTGAAACCCGCATGTGGAGCTTTCGTTTGTGTGGGATGCTCTACCAAGCTTCATTTCAGTCCTAGGCACTCAAAGGGCACTAAGCATAGAGTGTGAAAACTGAGTTTCCTTGAGAGCTGCTTGGAAGCCTGATGGTGTGTGAAGTTAGTGAGCCAAATGGAGTTGTTCTCCCACAAGAACCACTCGGCTGATCCTTCTTCAATATGCCCTTCAACAACATGCAGTGTTTCCTTGATTGAATTAGCTCTCACACCAATATTTGCGTCTAGAACCTTTGCATTGAGGGCTATGTGAAAACGGCTGTGGCGCAGAAGTTGCCTCTGAATGTGGAGTTGGTGGCATGTGAAACCCGCATGTGGAGCATTCGTTTGTGTGGGATGCTGACCAACCTTCATTTCAGTCCTAAGCACACAAAGAGCACTAAGCATAGAGTGTGAAAACTGAGTTTCCTTGAGAGCTGCTTGGAAGCCTGATGGTGTGTGAAGTTAGTGAGCCAAATGGAGTTGTTCTCCCACAAGAACCACTCGGCTGATCCTTCTTCAATATGCCCTTCACCAACATGCAGTGTTTCCTTGATTGAATTAGCTCTCACACCAATATTTGCGTCTAGAGCCTTTGCATTGAGGGCTATCTGAAAATGGCTGTGGCGCTGAAGTTGCCTGTGAATGTGGAGTTGGTGGCATGTGAAACCCGCATGTGGAGCATTCGTTTGTGTGGGATGCTGACCAAGCTTCATTTCAGTCCTAGGCACACAAAGGGCACTAAGCATAGAGTGTGAAAACTGAGTTTCCTTGAGAGCTGCTTGGAAGCCTGATGGTGTGTGAAGTTAGTGAGCCAAATGGAGTTGTTCTCCCACAAGAACCACTCGCCTGATCCTTCTTCAATATGCCCTTCACCAACATGCAGTGTTTCCTTGATTGAATTAGCTCTCACACCAATATTTGCGTCTAGAGCCTTTGCATTGAGGGCTATCTGAAAACGACTGTAGCGCTGAAGTTGCCTGTGAATGTGGAGTTGGTGGCATGTGAAACCCGCATGTGGAGCATTCGTTTGTGTGGGATGCTCTACCAGGTTCATTCCTAGATCATGCGCTCAAAGGGCACTAAATATAGAGTGTGAAAACTGAGTTTCCTTGAGAGCTGCTTGGAAGCCTGATGGTGTGTGAAGTTAGTGAGCCAAATGGAGTTGTTCTCCCACAAGAACCACTCGGCTGATCCTTCTTCAATATGCCCTTCACCAACATGCAGTGTTTCCTTGATTGAATTAGCTCTCACACCAATATTTGCGTCTAGAGCCTTTGCATTGAGGGCTATCTGAAAACGGCTGTGGCGCTGAAGTTGCCTGTGAATGTGGAGTTGGTGGCATGTGAAACCCGCATGTGGAGCATTCGTTTGTGTGGGATGCTCTACCAGGTTCATTTCAGTCCTAGCCATACAAAGGGCACTAAGCATAGAGTGTGAAAACTGAGTTTCCTTGAGAGCTGCTTGGAAGCCTGATGGTGTGTGAAGTTAGTGAGCCAAATGGAGTTGTTCTCCCACAAGAACCACTCGGCTGATCCTTCTTCAATATGCCCTTCACCAACATGCAGTGTTTTCCTTGATTGAATTAGCTCTCACACCAATATTTGCGTCTAGAGCCTTTGCATTGAGGGCTATCTGAAAACGGCTGTGGCGCTGAAGTTGCCTGTGAATGTGGAGTTGGTGGCATGTGAAACCCGCATGTGGAGCATTCGTTTGTGTGGGATGCTCTACCAGGTTCATTCCTAGATCATGCACTCAAAGGGCACTAAGCATAGAGTGTGAAAACTGAGTTTCCTTGAGAGCTGCTTGGAAGCCTGATGGTGTGTGAAGTTAGTGAGCCAAATGGAGTTGTTCTCCCACAAGAACCACTCGCCTGATCCTTCTTCAATATGCCCTTCACCAACATGCAGTGTTTCCTTGATTGAATTAGCTCTCACAACAATATTTGCGTCTAGAGCCTTTGCATTGAGGGCTATCTGAAAACGGCTGTGGCGCTGAAGTTGCCTGTGAGTGTGGAGTTGGTGGCATGTGAAACCCGCATGTGGAGCATTCGTTTGTGTGGGATGCTCTACCAGGTTCATTCCTAGATAATGCACTCAAAGGGCACTAAGCATAGAGTGTGAAAACTGAGTTTCCTTGAGAGCTGCTTGGAAGCCTGATGGTGTGTGAAGTTAGTGAGCCAAATGGAGTTGTTCTCCCACAAGAACCACTCGGCTGATCCTTCTTCAATATGCCCTTCACCAACATGCAGTGTTTCCTTGATTGAATTAGCTCTCACACCAATATTTGCGTCTAGAGCCTTTGCATTGAGGGCTATCTGAAAATGGCTGTGGCGCTGAAGTTGCCTGTGAATGTGGAGTTGGTGGCATGTGAAAGCCGCATGTGGAGCATTCGTTTGTGTGGGATGCTCTACCAGGTTCATTTCAGTCCTAGCCATACAAAGGGCACTAAGCATAGAGTGTGAAAACTGAGTTTCCTTGAGAGCTGCTTGGAAGCCTGATGGTGTGTGAAGTTAGTGAGCCAAATGGAGTTGTTCTCCCACAAGAACCACTCGCCTGATCCTTCTTCAATATGCCCTTCACCAACATGCAGTGTTTCCTTGATTGAATTAGCTCTCACACCAATATTTGCGTCTAGAGCCTTTGCATTGAGGGCTATCTGAAAACGGCTGTGGCGCTGAAGTTGCCTGTGAATGTGGAGTTGGTGGCATGTGAAACCCGCATGTGGAGCATTCGTTTGTGTGGGATGCTCTACCAGGTTCATTCCTAGATCATGCACTCAAAGGGCACTAAGCATAGAGTGTGAAAACTGAGTTTCCTTGAGAGCTGCTTGGAAGCCTGATGGTGTGTGAAGTTAGTGAGCCAAATGGAGTTGTTCTCCCACAAGAACCACTCGGCTGATCCTTCTTCAATATGCCCTTCACCAACATGCAGTGTTTCCTTGATTGAATTAGCTCTCACACCAATATTTGCGTCTAGAGCCTTTGCATTGAGGGCTATCTGAAAATGGCTGTGGCGCTGAAGTTGCCTGTGAATGTGGAGTTGGTGGCATGTGAAACCCGCATGTGGAGCATTCGTTTGTGTGGGATGATGACCCAGCTTCATTTCAGTCCTAGGCACACAAAGAGCACTAAGCATAGAGTGTGAAAACTGAGTTTCCTTGAGAGCTGCTTGGAAGCCTGATGGTGTGTGAAGTTAGTGAGCCAAATGGAGTTGTTCTCCCACAAGAACCACTCGGCTGATCCTTCTTCAATATGCCCTTCACCAACATGCAGTGTTTCCTTGATTGAATTAGCTCTCACACCAATATTTGCGTCTAGAGCCTTTGCATTGAGGGCTATCTGAAAACGGCTGTGGCGCTGAAGTTGCCTGTGAATGTGGAGTTGGTGGCATGTGAAACCCGCATGTGGAGCATTCGTTTGTGTGGGATGCTGACGAAGCTTCATTTTAGTCCTAGGCACACAAAGAGAACTAAGCATAGAGTGTCAAAACTGAGTTTCCTTGAGAGCTGCTTGGAAGCCTGATGGTGTGTGAAGTTAGTGAGCCAAATGGAGTTGTTCTCCCACAAGAACCACTCGGCTGATCCTTCTTCAATATGCCCTTCACCAACATGCAGTGTTTCCTTGATTGAATTAGCTCTCACACCAATATTGGCGTCTAGAGCCTTTGCATTGAGGGCTATCTGAAAACGGCTGTGGCGCTGAAGTTGCCTGTGAATGTGGAGTTGGTGGCATGTGAAACCCGCATGTGGAGCATTCGTTTGTGTGGGATGCTCTACCAGGTTCATTTCAGTCCTAGGCATACAAAGGGCACTAAGCATAGAGTGTGAAAACTGAGTTTCCTGGAGAGCTGCTTGGAAGCCTGATGGTGTGTGAAGTTAGTGAGCCCAATGGAGTTGTTCTCCCACAAGAACCACTCGGCTGATCCTTCTTCAATACGCCCTTCACCAACATGCAGTGTTTCCTTGATTGAATTAGCTCTCACACCAATATTTGCGTCTAGAGCCTTTGCATTGAGGGCTATCTGAAAACGGCTGTGGCGCTGAAGTTGCCTGTGAATGTGGAGTTGGTGGCATGTGAAACCCGCATGTGGAGCATTCGTTTGTGTGGGATGCTCTACCAGGTTCATTTCAGTCCTAGCCATACAAAGGGCACTAAGCATAGAGTGTGAAAACTGAGTTTCCTGGAGAGCTGCTTGGAAGCCTGATGGTGTGTGAAGTTAGTGAGCCAAATGGAGTTGTTCTCCCACAAGAACCACTCGGCTGATCCTTCTTCAATATGCCCTTCACCAACATGCAGTGTTTCCTTGATTGAATTAGCTCTCACACCAATATTTGCGTCTAGAGCCTTTGCATTGAGGGCTATCTGAAAACGGCTGTGGCGCTGAAGTTGCCTGTGAATGTGGAGTTGGTGGCATGTGAAACCCGCATGTGGAGCATTCGTTTGTGTGGGATGCTCTACCAGGTTCATTCCTAGATCATGCACTCAAAGGGCACTAAGCATAGAGTGTGAAAACTGAGTTTCCTTGAGAGCTGCTTGGAAGCCTGATGGTGTGTGAAGTTAGTGAGCCAAATGGAGTTGTTCTCCCACAAGAACCACTCGGCTGATCCTTCTTCAATATGCCCTTCACCAACATGCAGTGTTTCCTTGATTGAATTAGCTCTCACACCAATATTTGCGTCTAGAGCCTTTGCATTGAGGGCTATCTGAAAACGGCTGTGGCGCTGAAGTTGCCTGTGAATGTGGAGTTGGTGGCATGTGAAACCCGCATGTGGAGCATTCGTTTGTGTGGGATGCTCTACCAGGTTCATTCCTAGATAATGCACTCAAAGGGCACTAAGCATAGAGTGTGAAAACTGAGTTTCCTTGAGAGCTGCTTGGAAGCCTGATGGTGTGTGAAGTTAGTGAGCCAAATGGAGTTGTTCTCCCACAAGAACCACTCGGCTGATTCTTCTTCAATATGCCCTTCACCAACATGCAGTGTTTCCTTGATTGAATTAGCTCTCACACCAATATTTGCGTCTAGAGCCTTTGTATTGAGGGCTATCTGAAAACGGCTGTGGCGCTGAAGTTGCCTGTGAATGTGGAGTTGGTGGCATGTGAAACCCGCATGTGGAGCATTCGTTTGTGTGGGATGCTCTACCAGGTTCATTCCTAGATAATGCACTCAAAGGGCACTAAGCATAGAGTGTGAAAACTGAGTTTCCTTGAGAGCTGCTTGGAAGCCTGATGGTGTGTGAAGTTAGTGAGCCAAATGGAGTTTTTCTCCCACAAGAACCACTCGCCTGATCCTTCTTCAATATGCCCTTCACCAACATGCAGTGTTTCCTTGATTGAATTAGCTCTCACATCAATATTTGCGTCTAGAGCCTTTGCATTGAGGGCTATCTGAAAACGGCTGTGGCGCTGAAGTTGCCTGTGAGTGTGGAGTTGGTGGCATGTGAAACCCGCATGTGGAGCATTCGTTTGTGTGGGATGCTCTACCAGGTTCATTCCTAGATAATGCACTCAAAGGGCACTAAGCATAGAGTGTGAAAACTGAGTTTGCTTGAGAGCTGCTTGGAAGCCTGATGGTGTGTGAAGTTAGTGAGCCAAATGGAGTTGTTCTCCCACAAGAACCACTCGGCTGATCCTTCTTCAATATGCCCTTCACCACCATGCAGTGTTTCCTTGATTGAATTAGCTCTCACAACAATATTTGCGTCTAGAGCCTTTGCATTGAGGGCTATCTGAAAAAGGCTGTGGCGCTGAAGTTGCCTGTGAATGTGGAGTTGGTGGCATGTGAAACCCGCATGTGGAGCATTCGTTTGTGTGGGATGCTCTACCAGGTTCATTTCAGTCCTAGCCATACAAAGGGCACTAAGCATAGAGTGTGAAAACTGAGTTTCCTTGAGAGCTGCTTGGAAGCCTGATGGTGTGTGAAGTTAGTGAGCCAAATGGAGTTGTTCTCCCACAAGAACCACTCGGCTTATCCTTCTTCAATATGCCCTTCACCAACATGCAGTGTTTCCTTGATTGAATTAGCTCTCACACCAATATTTGCGTCTAGAGCCTTTGCATTGAGGGCTATCTGAAAACGGCTGTGGCGCTGAAGTTGCCTGTGAATGTGGAGTTGGTGGCATGTGAAACCCGCATGTGGAGCATTCGTTTGTGTGGGATGCTCTACCAGGTTCATTCCTAGATAATGCACTCAAAGGGCACTAAGCATAGAGTGTGAAAACTGAGTTTCCTTGAGAGCTGCTTGGAAGCCTGATGGTGTGTGAAGTTAGTGAGCCAAATGGAGTTGTTCTCCCACAATAACCACTCGGCTTATCCTTCTTCAATATGCCCTTCACCAACATGCAGTGTTTCCTTGATTGAATTAGCTCTCACATCAATATTGGCGTCTAGAGCCTTTGCATTGAGGGCTATCTGAAAACGGCTGTGGCGCTGAAGTTGCCTGTGAATGTGGAGTTGGTGGCATGTGAAACCCGCATGTGGAGCATTCGTTTGTGTGGGATGCTCTACCAGGTTCATTTTAGTCCTAGGCACACAAAGAGCACTAAGCATAGAGTGTGAAAACTGAGTTTCCTTGAGAGCTGCTTGGAAGCCTGATGGTGTGTGAAGTTAGTGAGCCAAATGGAGTTGTTCTCCCACAAGAACCACTCGGCTGATCCTTCTTCAATATGCCCTTCACCAACATGCAGTGTTTCCTTGATTGAATTAGCTCTCACACCAATATTTGCGTCTAGAGCCTTTGCATTGAGGGCTATCTGAAAACGGCTGTGGCGCTGAAGTTGCCTGTGAATGTGGAGCTGGTGGCATGTGAAACCCGCATGTGGAGCATTCGTTTGTGTGGGATGCTCTCCAAGCTTCATTTCAGTCCTAGGCATACAAAGGGCACTAAGCATAGAGTGTGAAAACTGAGTTTCCTTGAGAGCTGCTTGGAAGCCTGATGGTGTGTGAAGTTAGTGAGCCAAATGGAGTTGTTTTCCCACAAGAACCACTCGGCTTATCCTTCTTCAATATGCCCTTCACCAACATGCAGTGTTTCCTTGATTGAATTAGCTCTCACACCAATATTTGCGTCTAGAGCCTTTGCATTGAGGGCTATCTGAAAACGGCTGTGGCGCTGAAGTTGCCTGTGAATGTGGAGTTGGTGGCATGTGAAACCCGCATGTGGAGCATTCGTTTGTGTGGGATGCTCTACCAGGTTCATTCCTAGATAATGCACTCAAAGGGCACTAAGCATAGAGTGTGAAAACTGAGTTTCCTTGAGAGCTGCTTGGAAGCCTGATGGTGTGTGAAGTTAGTGAGCCAAATGGAGTTGTTCTCCCACAAGAACCACTCGGCTGATCCTTCTTCAATATGCCCTTCACCAACATGCAGTGTTTCCTTGATTGAATTAGCTCTCACACCAATATTTGCGTCTAGAGCCTTTGCATTGAGGGCTATCTGAAAACGGCTGTGGCGCTGAAGTTGCCTGTGAATGTGGAGCTGGTGGCATGTGAAACCCGCATGTGGAGCATTCGTTTGTGTGGGATGCTGACCAAGCTTCATTTTAGTCCTAGGCACACAAAGAGCACTAAGCATAGAGTGTGAAAACTGAGTTTCCTTGAGAGCTGCTTGGAAGCCTGATGGTGTGTGAAGTTAGTGAGCCAAATGGAGTTGTTCTCCCACAAGAACCACTCGGCTGATCCTTCTTCAATATGCCCTTCACCAACATGCAGTGTTTCCTTGATTGAATTAGCTCTCACACCAATATTTGCGTCTAGAGCCTTTGCATTGAGGGCTATCTGAAAACGGCTGTGGCGCTGAAGTTGCCTGTGAATGTGGAGTTGGTGGCATGTGAAACCCGCATGTGGAGCATTCGTTTGTGTGGGATGCTCTCCAAGCTTCATTTCAGTCCTAGGCATACAAAGGGCACTAAGCATAGAGTGTGAAAACTGAGTTTCCTTGAGAGCTGCTTGGAAGCCTGATGGTGTGTGAAGTTAGTGAGCCAAATGGAGTTGTTTTCCCACAAGAACCACTCGGCTTATCCTTCTTCAATATGCCCTTCACCAACATGCAGTGTTTCCTTGATTGAATTAGCTCTCACACCAATATTTGCGTCTAGAGCCTTTGCATTGAGGGCTATCTGAAAACGGCTGTGGCGCTGAAGTTGCCTGTGAATGTGGAGTTGGTGGCATGTGAAAGCCGCATGTGGAGCATTCGTTTGTGTGGGATGCTCTACCAGGTTCATTCCTAGATAATGCACTCAAAGGGCACTAAGCATAGAGTGTGAAAACTGAGTTTCCTTGAGAGCTGCTTGGAAGCCTGATGGTGTGTGAAGTTAGTGAGCCAAATGGAGTTGTTCTCCCACAAGAACCACTCGGCTTATCCTTCTTCAATATGCCCTTCACCAACATGCAGTGTTTCCTTGATTGAATTAGCTCTCACACCAATATTTGCGTCTAGAGCCTTTGCATTGAGGGCTATCTGAAAACGGCTGTGGCGCTGAAGTTGCCTGTGAATGTGGAGCTGGTGGCATGTGAAACCCGCATGTGGAGCATTCGTTTGTGTGGGATGCTGACGAAGCTTCATTTTAGTCCTAGGCACACAAAGAGCACTAAGCATAGAGTGTGAAAACTGAGTTTCCTTGAGAGCTGCTTGGAAGCCTGATGGTGTGTGAAGTTAGTGAGCCAAATGGAGTTGTTCTCCCACAAGAACCACTCGGCTGATCCTTCTTCAATATGCCCTTCACCAACATGCAGTGTTTCCTTGATTGAATTAGCTCTCACACCAATATTTGCGTCTAGAGCCTTTGCATTGAGGGCTATCTGAAAACGGCTGTGGCGCTGAAGTTGCCTGTGAATGTGGAGTTGGTGGCATGTGAAACCCGCATGTGGAGCATTCGTTTGTGTGGGATGCTCTCCAAGCTTCATTTCAGTCCTAGGCATAGAAAGGGCACTAAGCATAGAGTGTGAAAACTGAGTTTCCTTGAGAGCTGCTTGGAAGCCTGATGGTGTGTGAAGTTAGTGAGCCAAATGGAGTTGTTCTCCCACAAGAACCACTCGGCTGATCCTTCTTCAATACGCCCTTCACCAACATGCAGTGTTTCCTTGATTGAATTAGCTCTCACACCAATATTTGCGTCTAGAGCCTTTGCATTGAGGGCTATCTGAAAACGGCTGTGGCGCTGAAGTTGCCTGTGAATGTGGAGTTGGTGGCATGTGAAAGCCGCATGTGGAGCATTCGTTTGTGTGGGATGCTCTACCAGGTTCATTCCTAGATAATGCACTCAAAGGGCACTAAGCATAGAGTGTGAAAACTGAGTTTCCTTGAGAGCTGCTTGGAAGCCTGATGGTGTGTGAAGTTAGTGAGCCAAATGGAGTTGTTCTCCCACAAGAACCACTCGGCTTATCCTTCTTCAATATGCCCTTCACCAACATGCAGTGTTTCCTTGATTGAATTAGCTCTCACAACAATATTTGCGTCTAGAGCCTTTGCATTGAGGGCTATCTGAAAACGGCTGTGGCGCTGAAGTTGCCTGTGAATGTGGAGTTGGTGGCATGTGAAACCCGCATGTGGAGCATTCGTTTGTGTGGGATGCTCTACCAGGTTCATTCCTAGATAATGCACTCAAAGGGCACTAAGCATAGAGTGTGAAAACTGAGTTTCCTTGAGAGCTGCTTGGAAGCCTGATGGTGTGTGAAGTTAGTGAGCCAAATGGAGTTGTTCTCCCACAAGAACCACTCGGCTGATCCTTCTTCAATATGCCCTTCACCAACATGCATTGTTTCCTTGATTGAATTAGCTCTCACACCAATATTTGCGTCTAGAGCCTTTGCATTGAGGGCTATCTGAAAATGGCTGTGGCGCTGAATGTGAATGTGGAGTTGGTGGCATGTGAAACCCGCATGTGGAGCATTCGTTTGTGTGGGATGCTCTCCAAGCTTCATTTTAGTCCTAGGCACACAAAGAGCACTAAGCATAGAGTGTGAAAACTGAATTTCCTTGAGAGCTGCTTGGAAGCCTGATGGTGTGTGAAGTTAGTGAGCCAAATGGAGTTGTTCTCCCACAAGAACCCACTCGGCTGATCCTTCTTCAATATGCCCTTCACCAGCATGCAGTGTTTCCTTGATTGAATTAGCTCTCACAACAATATTTGCGTCCAGAGCCTTTGCATTGAGGGCTATCTGAAAACGGCTGTGACACTGAAGTTGCCTGTGAATGTGGAGTTGGTGGCATGTGAAACCCGCATGTGGAGCATTCGTTTGTGTGGGATGCTGACGAAGCTTCATTTTAGTCCTAGGCACACAAAGAGCACTAAGCATAGAGTGTGAAAACTGAGTTTTCCTTGAGAGCTGCTTGGAAGCCTGATGGTGTGTGAAGTTAGTGAGCCAAATGGAGGTTGTTCTCCCACAAGAACCACTCGGCTGATCCTTCTTCAATATGCCCTTCACCAACATGCAGTGTTTCCTTGATTGAATTAGCTCTCACACCAATATTTGGCGTCTAGAGCCTTTGCATTGAGGGCTATCTGAAAACGGCTGTGGCGCTGAAGTTGCCTGTGAATGTGGAGTTGGTGGCATGTGAAACCCGCATGTGGAGCATTCGTTTGTGTGGGATGCTCTCCAAGCTTCATTTCAGTCCTAGGCATAGAAAGGGCACTAAGCATAGAGTGTGAAAACTGAGTTTCCTTGAGAGCTGCTTGGAAGCCTGATGGTGTGTGAAGTTAGTGAGCCAAATGGAGTTGTTCTCCCACAAGAACCACTCGGCTGATCCTTCTTCAATACGCCCTTCACCAACATGCAGTGTTTCCCTTGATTGAATTAGCTCTCACACCAATATTTGCGTCTAGAGCCTTTGCATTGAGGGCTATCTGAAAACGGCTGTGGCGCTGAAGTTGCCTGTGAATGTGGAGTTGGTGGCATGTGAAAGCCGCATGTGGAGCATTCGTTTGTGTGGGATGCTCTACCAGGTTCATTCCTAGATAATGCACTCAAAGGGCACTAAGCATAGAGTGTGAAAACTGAGTTTCCTTGAGAGCTGCTTGGAAGCCTGATGGTGTGTGAAGTTAGTGAGCCAAATGGAGTTGTTCTCCCACAAGAACCACTCGGCTTATCCTTCTTCAATATGCCCTTCACCAACATGCAGTGTTTCCTTGATTGAATTAGCTCTCACAACAATATTTGCGTCTAGAGCCTTTGCATTGGAGGGCTATCTGAAAACGGCTGTGGCGCTGAAGTTGCCTGTGAATGTGGAGTTGGTGGCATGTGAAACCCGCATGTGGAGCATTCGTTTGTGTGGGATGCTCTACCAGGTTCATTCCTAGATAATGCACTCAAAGGGCACTAAGCATAGAGTGTGAAAACTGAGTTTCCTTGAGAGCTGCTTGGGAAGCCTGATGGTGTGTGAAGTTAGTGAGCCAAATGGAGTTGTTCTCCCACAAGAACCACTCGGCTGATCCTTCTTCAATATGCCCTTCACCAACATGCATTGTTTCCTTGATTGAATTAGCTCTCACACCAATATTTGCGTCTAGAGCCTTTGCATTGAGGGCTATCTGAAAATGGCTGTGGCGCTGAAGTTGCCTGTGAATGTGGAGTTGGTGGCATGTGAAACCCGCATGTGGAGCATTCGTTTGTGTGGGATGCTCTCCAAGCTTCATTTTAGTCCTAGGCACACAAAGAGCACTAAGCATAGAGTGTGAAAACTGAATTTCCTTGAGAGCTGCTTGGAAGCCTGATGGTGTGTGAAGTTAGTGAGCCAAATGGAGTTGTTCTCCCACAAGAACCACTCGGCTGATCCTTCTTCAATATGCCCTTCACCAGCATGCAGTGTTTCCTTGATTGAATTAGCTCTCACAACAATATTTGCGTCCAGAGCCTTTGCATTGAGGGCTATCTGAAACGGCTGTGACACTGAAGTTGCCTGTGAATGTGGAGTTGGTGGCATGTGAAACCCGCATGTGGAGCATTCGTTTGTGTGGGATGCTGACGAAGCTTCATTTTAGTCCTAGGCACACAAAGAGCACTAAGCATAGAGTGTGAAAACTGAGTTTCCTTGAGAGCTGCTTGGAAGCCTGATGGTGTGTGAAGTTAGTGAGCCAAATGGAGTTTGTTCTCCCACAAGAACCACTCGGCTGATCCTTCTTCAATATGCCCTTCACCAACATGCAGTGTTTCCTTGATTGAATTAGCTCTCACACCAATATTTGCGTCTAGAGCCTTTGCATTGAGGGCTATCTGAAAACGGCTGTGGCGCTGAAGTTGCCTGTGAATGTGGAGTTGGTGGCATGTGAAACCCGCATGTGGAGCATTCGTTTGTGTGGGATGCTCTCCAAGCTTCATTTTAGTCCTAGGCATACAAAGGGCACTAAGCATAGAGTGTGAAAACTGAGTTTCCTTGAGAGCTGCTTGGAAGCCTGATGGTGTGTGAAGTTAGTGAGCCAAATGGAGTTGTTCTCCCACAAGAACCACTCGGCTGATCCTTCTTCAATACGCCCTTCACCAACATGCAGTGTTTCCTTGATTGAATTAGCTCTCACACCAATATTTGCGTCTAGAGCCTTTTCATTGAGGGCTATCTGAAAACGGCTGTGGCGCTGAAGTTGCCTGTGAATGTGGAGTTGGTGGCATGTGAAAGGCCGCATGTGGAGCATTCGTTTGTGTGGGATGCTCTACCAGGTTCATTCCTAGATAATGCAATCAAAGGGCACTAAGCATAGAGTGTGAAAACTGAGTTTGCTTGAGAGCTGCTTGGAAGCCTGATGGTGTGTGAAGTTAGTGAGCCAAATGGAGTTGTTCTCCCACAAGAACCACTCGGCTTATCCTTCTTCAATATGCCCTTCACCAACATGCAGTGTTTCCTTGATTGAATTAGCTCTCACACCAATATTTGCGTCTAGAGCCTTTGCATTGAGGGCTATCTGAAAACGGCTGTGGCGCTGAAGTTGCCTGTGAATGTGGAGTTGGTGGCATGTGAAACCCGCATGTGGAGCATTCGTTTGTGTGGGATGCTCTACCAGGTTCATTCCTAGATAATGCACTCAAAGGGCACTAAGCATAGAGTGTGAAAACTGAGTTTCCTTGAGAGCTGCTTGGAAGCCTGATGGTGTGTGAAGTTAGTGAGCCAAATGGAGTTGTTCTCCCACAAGAACCACTCGGCTGATCCTTCTTCAATATGCCCTTCACCAACATGCAGTGTTTCCTTGATTGAATTAGCTCTCACACCAATATTTGCGGTCTAGAGCCTTTGCATTGAGGGCTATCTGAAAACGGCTGTGGCGCTGAAGTTGCCTGTGAATGTGGAGTTGGTAGGCATGTGAAACCCGCATGTGGGAGCATTCGTTTGTGTGGGATGCTCACCAAGCTTCATTTTAGTCCTAGGCACACAAAGAGCACTAAGCATAGAGTGTGAAAACTGAGTTTCCTTGAGAGCTGCTTGGAAGCCTGATGGTGTGTGAAGTTAGTGAGCCCAATGGAGTTGTTTCTCCCACAAGAACCACTCGGCTGATCCTTCTTCAATATGCCCTTCACCAACATGCAGTGTTTCCTTGATTGAATTAGCTCTCACACCAATATTTGCGTCTAGAGCCTTTGCATTGAGGGCTATCTGAAAACGGCTGTGGCGCTGAAGTTGCCTGTGAATGTGGAGTTGGTGGCATGTGAAAGCCGCATGTGGAGCATTCGTTTGTGTGGGATGCTGACGATGCTTCATTTTAGTCCTAGGCACACAAAGAGCACTAAGCATAGAGTGTGAAAACTGAGTTTCCTTGAGAGCTGCTTGGAAGCCTGATGGTGTGTGAAGTTAGGTGAGCCAAATGGAGTTGTTCTCCCCACAAGAACCACTCGGCTGATCCTTCTTCAATATGCCCTTCACCAACATGCAGTGTTTCCTTGATTGAATTAGCTCTCACAACAATATTTGCGTCTAGAGCCTTTGCATTGAGGGCTATCTGAAAACGGCTGTGGCACTGAAGTTGCCTGTGAATGTGGAGTTGGTGGCATGTGAAACCCGCATGTGGAGCATTCGTTTGTGTGGGATGCTGACGAAGCTTCATTTTAGTCCTAGGCACACAAAGAGCACTAAGCATAGAGTGTGAAAACTGAGTTTCCTTGAGAGCTGCTTGGAAGCCTGATGCTGTGTGAAGTTAGTGAGCCAAATGGAGTTGTTCTCCCACAAGAACCACTCGGCTGATCCTTCTTCAATATGCCCTTCACCAACATGCAGTGTTTCCTTGATTGAATTAGCTCTCACACCAATATTTGCGTCTAGAGCCTTTGCATTGAGGGCTATCTGAAAACGGCTGTGGCGCTGAAGTTGCCTGTGAATGTGGAATTGGTGGCATGTGAAACCCGCATGTGGAGCATTCGTTTGTGTGGGATGCTCTCCAAGCTTCATTTTAGTCCTAGGCATACAAAGGGCACTAAGCATAGAGTGTGAAAACTGAGTTTCCTTGAGAGCTGCTTGGAAGCCTGATGGTGTGTGAAGTTAGTGAGCCAAATGGAGTTGTTCTCCCACAAGAACCACTCGGCTGATCCTTCTTCAATACGCCCTTCACCAACATGCAGTGTTTCCTTGATTGAATTAGCTCTCACACCAATATTTGCGTCTAGAGCCTTTGCATTGAGGGCTATCTGAAAACGGCTGTGGCGCTGAAGTTGCCTGTGAATGTGGAGTTGGTGGCATGTGAAAGCCGCATGTGGAGCATTCGTTTGTGTGGGATGCTCTACCAGGTTCATTCCTAGATAATGCACTCAAAGGGCACTAAGCATAGAGTGTGAAAACTGAGTTTGCTTGAGAGCTGCTTGGAAGCCTGATGGTGTGTGAAGTTAGTGAGCCAAATGGAGTTGTTCTCCCACAAGAACCACTCGGCTTATCCTTCTTCAATATGCCCTTCACCAACATGCAGTGTTTCCTTGATTGAATTAGCTCTCACACCAATATTTGCGTCTAGAGCCTTTGCATTGAGGGCTATCTGAAAACGGCTGTGGCGCTGAAGTTGCCTGTGAATGTGGAGGTTGGTGGCATGTGAAACCCGCAATGTGGAGCATTCGTTTGTGTGGGATGCTCTACCAGGTTCATTCCTAGATAATGCACTCAAAGGGCACTAAGCATAGAGTGTGAAAACTGAGTTTCCTTGAGAGCTGCTTGGAAGCCTGATGGTGTGTGAAGTTAGTGAGCCAAATGGAGTTGTTCTCCCACAAGAACCACTCGGCTGATCCTTCTTCAATATGCCCTTCACCAACATGCAGTGTTTCCTTGATTGAATTAGCTCTCACACCAATATTTGCGTCTAGAGCCTTTGCATTGAGGGCTATCTGAAAACGGCTGTGGCGCTGAAGTTGCCTGTGAATGTGGAGTTGGTGGCATGTGAAACCCGCATGTGGAGCATTCGTTTGTGTGGGGATGCTCACCAAGGCTTCATTTTAGTCCTAGGCACACAAAGAGCACTAAGCATAGAGTGTGAAAACTGAGTTTCCTTGAGAGCTGCTTGGAAGCCTGATGGTGTGTGAAGTTAGTGAGCCAAATGGAGTTGTTCTCCCACAAGAACCACTCGGCTGATCCTTCTTCAATATGCCCTTCACCAACATGCAGTGTTTCCTTGATTGATTAGCTCTCACAACAATATTTGCGTCTAGAGCCTTTGCATTGAGGGCTATCTGAAAACGGCTGTGGCGCTGAAGTTGCCTGTGAATGTGGAGTTGGTGGCATGTGAAAGCCGCATGTGGAGCATTCGTTTGTGTGGGATGCTGACGATGCTTCATTTTAGTCCTAGGCACACAAAGAGCACTAAGCATAGAGTGTGAAAACTGAGTTTCCTTGAGAGCTGCTTGGAAGCCTGATGGGTGTGTGAAGTTAGTGAGCCAAATGGAGTTGTTCTCCCACAAGAACCACTCGGGCTGATCCTTCTTCAATATGCCCTTCACCAACATGCAGTGTTTCCTTGATTGAATTAGCTCTCACAACAATATTTGCGTCTAGAGCCTTTGCATTGAGGGGCTATCTGAAAACGGCTGTGCACTGAAGTTGCCTGTGAATGTGGAGTTGGTGGCATGTGAAACCCGCATGTGGAGGCATTCGTTTGTGTGGGATGCTGACGAAGCTTCATTTTAGTCCTAGGCACACAAAGAGCACTAAGCATAGAGTGTGAAAACTGAGTTTCCTTGAGAGCTGCTTGAAGCCTGATGGTGTGTGAAGTTAGTGAGCCAAATGGAGTTGTTCTCCCACAAGAACCACTCGGCTGATCCTTCTTCAATATGCCCTTCACCAACATGCAGTGTTTCCTTGATTGAATTAGCTCTCACACCATATTTGCGTCTAGAGCCTTTGCATTGAGGGCTATCTGAAACGGCTGTGGCGCTGAAGGTTGCCTGTGAATGTGGAATTGGTGGCATGTGAAACCCGCATGTGGAGCATTCGTTTGTGTGGGATGCTCTCCAAGCTTCATTTTAGTCCTAGGCATACAAAGGGCACTAAGCATAGAGTGTGAAAACCTGAGTTTCCTTGAGAGCTGCTTGGAAGCCTGAGGTGGTCGTGTGAAGTTAGTGAGCCAAATGGAGTTGTTCTCCCACAAGAACCACTCGGCTGATCCTTCTTCAATACGCCCTTCACCAACATGCAGTGTTTCCTTGATTGAATTAGCTCTCACACCAATATTTGCGTCTAGAGCCTTTGCATTGAGGGCTATCTGAAAACGGCTGTGGCGCTGAAGTTGCCCTGTGAATGTGGAGGTGGTGGCATGTGAAACCCGCATGTGGAGCATTCGTTTGTTGGGATGCTCTCCAAGCTTCATATTAGTCCCTAGGCATACAAAGGGCACTAAGCATAGAGTGTGAAAACTGAGTTTCCTTGAGAGCTGCTTGGAAGCCTGATGGTGTGTGAAGTTAGTGAGCCAAATGGAGTTGTTCTCCCACAAGAACCACTCGGCTGATCCTTCTTCAATACGCCCTTCACCAACATGCAGTGTTTCCTTGATTGAATAGCTCCTCACACCAATATTTACGTCTAGAGCCTTTGCATTGAGGGCTATCTGAAAACGGCTGTGGCGCTGAAGTTGCCTGTGAATGTGGAGTTGGTGGCATGTGAAACCCGCATGTGGAGCATTCGTTTGTGTGGGATGCTCTACCAGGTTCATTCCTAGATAATGCACTCAAGGGCACTAAGCATAGAGTGTGAAAACTGAGTTTGCTTGAGAGCTGCTTGGAAGCCTGATGGTGTGTGAAGTTAGTGAGCCAAATGGAGTTTTTCTCCCCACAAGAACCACTCGGCTTATCCTTCTTCAATATGCCCTTCACCAACATGCAGTGTTTCCTTGATTGAATTAGCTCTCACACCAATATTTGCGTCTAGAGCCTTTGCATTGAGGGCTATCTGAAAACGGCTGTGGCGCTGAAGTTGCCTGTGAATGTGGAGTTGGTGGCATGTGAAACCCGCATGTGGAACATTCGTTTGTGTGGGATGCTCTACCAGGTTCATTCCTAGATAATGCACTCAAAGGGCACTAAGCATAGAGTGTGAAAACTGAGTTCCTTGAGAGCTGCCTTGGAAGCCTGATGGTGTGTGTGAAGTTAGTGAGCCAAATGGAGTTGTTCTCCCACAAGAACCACTCGGGCTGATCCTTCTTCAATATGCCCTTCACCAACATGCAGTGTTTCCTTGATTGGAATTAGCTCTCACAACAATATTTGCGTCCAGAGCCTTTGCATTGAGGGCTATCTGAAAATGGCTGTGGCGCTGAAGTTGCCTGTGAATGTGGAGTTGGTGGCATGTGAAACCCGCATGTGGAGCATTCGTTTGTGTGGGATGCTCTCCAAGCTTCATTTTAGTCCTAGGCACACAAAGAGCACTAAGCATAGAGTGTGAAAACTGAATTTCCTTGAGAGCTGCTTGAAGCCTGATGGTGTGTGAAGTTAGTGAGCCAAATGGAGTTGTTCTCCCACAAGAACCACTCGGCTGATCCTTCTTCAATATGCCCTTCACCAGCATGCAGTGTTTCCTTGATTGAATTAGCTCTCACAACAATATTTGCGTCCAGAGCCTTTGCATTGAGGGCTATCTGAAAACGGCTGTGACACTGAAGTTGCCTGTGAATGTGGAGTTGGTGGCATGTGGAAACCCGCATGTGGAGCATTCGTTTGTGTGGGATGCTGACGAAGCTTCATTTTAGTCCTAGGCACACAAAGAGCACTAAGCATAGAGTGTGAAAACTGAGTTTCCTTGAGAGCTGCTTGGGGAAGCCTGATGGTGTGTGAAGTTAGTGAGCCAATGGAGTTGTTCTCCCACAAGAACCACTCGGCTGATCCTTCTTCAATATGCCCTTCACCAACATGCAGTGTTTTCCTTGATTGAATTAGCTCTCACACCAATATTTGCGTCTAGAGCCTTTGCATTGAGGGCTATCTGAAAACGGCTGTGGCGCTGAAGTTGCCTGTGAATGTGGAGTTGGTGGCATGTGAAACCCGCATGTGGAGCATTCGTTTGTGTGGGATGCTCTCCAAGCTTCATTTTTAGTCCTAGGCATACAAAGGGCACTAAGCATAGAGTGTGAAAACTGAGTTTCCTTGAGAGCTGCTTGGAAGCCTGATGGTGTGTGAAGTTAGTGAGCCAAATGGAGTTGTTCTCCCACAAGAACCACTCGGCTGATCCTTCTTCAATACGCCCTTCACCAACATGCAGTGTTTCCTTGATTGAATTAGCTCTCACACCAATATTTGCGTCTAGAGCCTTTTTCATATGAGGGCTATCTGAAAACGGCTGTGGCGCTGAAGTTGCCTGTGAATGTGGAGTTGGTGGCATGTGAAAGCCGCATGTGGAGCATTCGTTTGTGTGGGATGCTCTACCAGGTTCATTCCTAGATAATGCACTCAAAGGGGCACTAAGCATAGAGTGTGAAAACTGAGTTTGCTTGAGAGCTGCTTGGAAGCCTGATGGTGTGTGAAGTTAGTGAGCCAAATTGGAGTTGTTCTCCCACAAGAACCACTCGGCTTATCCTTCTTCAATATGCCCTTCACCAACATGCAGTGTTTCCTTGATTGAATTAGCTCTCACACCAATATTTGCGTCTAGAGCCTTTGCATTGAGGGCTATCTGAAAACGGCTGTGGCGCTGAAGTTGCCTGTGAATGTGGAGTTGGTGGCATGTGAAACCCGCATGTGGAGCATTCGTTTGTGTGGGATGCTCTACCAGGTTCATTCCTAGATAATGCACTCAAAGGGCACTAAGCATAGAGTGTGAAAACTGAGTTTCCTTGAGAGCTGCTTGGAAGCCTGATGGTGTGTGAAGTTAGGTGAGCCAAATGGGAGTTGTTCTCTCCACAAGAACCACTCGGCTGATCCTTCTTCAATATGCCCTTCACCAACATGCAGTGTTTTCCTTGATTTGAATTAGCTCTCACACCAATATTTGCGTCTAGAGCCTTTGCATTGAGGGCTATCTGAAAACGGCTGTGGTGGCGCTGAAGTTGCCTGTGAATTGTGGAGTTGGTGGCATGTGAAACCCGCATGTGGAGCATTCGTTTGTGGTGGGATGCTCACCAAGCTTCATTTTAGTCCTAGGCACACAAAGAGCACTAAGCATAGAGTGTGAAAACTGAGTTTCCTTGAGAGCTGCTTGGAAGCCTGATGGTGTGTGAAGTTAGTGAGGCCCAATGGAGTTGTTCTCCCACAAGAACCATCGGCTGATCCTTCTTCAATATGCCCTTCACCAACATGCAGTGTTTCCTTGATTGAATTAGCTCTCACACCAATATTTGCGTCTAGGAGCCTTTGCATTGAGGGCTATCTGAAAACGGCTGTGGCGCTGAAGTTGCCTGTGAATGTGGAGTTGGTAGGCATGTGAAAGCCGCATGTGGAGCATTCGTTTGTGTGGGATGCTGACGATGCTTCATTTTAGTCCTAGGCACACAAAGAGCACTAAGCATAGAGTGTGAAAACTGAGTTTCCTTGAGAGCTGCTTGGAAGCCTGATGGTGTGTGAAGTTAGTGAGCCAAATGGAGTTGTTCTCCACAAGAACCACTCGGCTGATCCTTCTTCAATATGCCCTTCACCAACATGCAGTGTTTCCTTGATTGAATTAGCTCTCACAACAATATTTGCGTCTAGAGCCTTTGCATTGAGGGCTATCTGAAAACGGCTGTGGCACTGAAGTTGCCTGTGAATGTGGAGTTGGTGGCATGTGAAACCCGCATGTGGAGCATTCGTTTGTGTGGGATGCTGACGAAGCTTCATTTTAGTCCTAGGCACACAAAGAGCACTAAGCATAGAGTGTGAAAACTGAGTTTCCTTGAGAGCTGCTTGGAAGCCTGATGCTGTGTGAAGTTAGTGAGCCCAAATGGAGTTGTTCTCCCACAAGAACCACTCGGCTGATCCTTCTTCAATATGCCCTTCACCAACATGCAGTGTTTCCTGATTGAATTAGCTCTCACACCAATATTTGCGTCTAGAGCCTTTGCATTGAGGGCTATCTGAAAACGGGCTGTGGCGCTGAAGTTGCCTGTGAATGTGGAATTGGTGGCATGTGAAACCCGCATGTGGAGCATTCGTTTGTGTGGGATGCTCTCCAAGCTTCATTTTAGTCCTAGGCATACAAAGGGCACTAAGCATAGAGGTGTGAAAACTGAGTTTCCTTGAGAGCTGCTTGAAGCCTGATGGTGTGTGAAGTTAGTGAGCCAAATGGGAGTTGTTCTCCCACAAGAACCACTCGGCTGATCCTTCTTCAATACGCCCTTCACCAACATGCAGTGTTTCCTTGATTGAATTAGCTCTCACACCAATATTTGCGTCTAGAGCCTTTGCATTGAGGCTATCTGAAAACGGCTGTGGCGCTGAAGTTGCCTGTGAATGTGGAGTTGGTGGCATGTGAAAGCCGCATGTGGAGCATTCGTTTGTGTGGGATGCTCTACCAGGTTCATTCCTAGATAATGCACTCAAAGGGCACTAAGCATAGAGTGTGAAAACTGAGTTTGCTTGAGAGCTGCTTGGAAGCCTGATGGTGTGTGAAGTTAGTGAGCCAAATGGAGTTGTTCTCCCACAAGAACCACTCGGCTTATCCTTCTTCAATATGCCCTTCACCAACATGCAGTGTTTCCTTGATTGAATTAGCTCTCTCACACCAATATTTGCGTCTAGAGCCTTTGCATTGAGGGCTATCTGAAAACGGCTGTGGCGCTGAAGTTGCCTGTGAATGTGGAGTTGGTGGCATGTGAGAACCCGCATGTGGAGCATTCGTTTGTGTGGGATGCTCTACCAGGTTCATTCTAGATAATGCACTCAAAGGGCACTAAGCATAGAGTGTGAAAACTGAGTTTCCTTGAGAGCTGCTTGGAAGCCTGATGGTGTGTGAAGTTAGTGAGCCAAATGGAGTTGTTCTCCCACAAGAACCACTCGGCTGATCCTTCTTCAATATGCCCTTCACCAACATGCAGTGTTTCCTTGATTGAATTAGCTCTCACACCAATATTTGCGTCTAGAGCCTTTGCATTGAGGGCTATCTGAAAACGGCTTGTGGCGCTGAAGTTGCCTGTGAATGTGGAGTTGGTGGCATGTGAAACCCGCATGTGGAGCATTCGTTTGTGTGGGATGCTCACCAAGCTTCATTTAGTCCTAGGGCACACAAAGAGCACTAAGCATAGAGTGTGAAAACTGAGTTTCCTTGAGAGCTGCTTGGAAGCCTGATGGTGTGTGAAGTTAGTGAGCCAAATGGAGTTGTTCTCCCACAAGAACCACTCGGCTGATCCTTCTTCAATATGCCCTTCACCAACATGCAGTGTTTCCTTGATTGAATTAGCTCTCACACCAATATTTGCGTCTAGAGCCTTTGCATTGAGGGCTATCTGAAAACGGCTGTGGCGCTGAAGTTGCCTGTGAATGTGGTGAGTTGGTGGCATGTGAAAGCCGCATGTGGAGCATTCGTTTGTGTGGGATGCTGACGATGCTTCATTTTAGTTCTAGGCACACAAAGAGCACTAAGCATAGAGTGTGAAAACTGAGTTTCCTTGAGAGCTGCTTGGAAGCCTGATGGTGTGTGAAGTTAGTGAGCCAAATGGAGTTGTTCTCCCACAAGGAACCACTCGGCTGATCCTTCTTCAATATTGCCCTTTCACCACATGCAGTGTTTTCCTTGATTGAATTAGCTCTCACAACAATATTGGCGTCTAGAGCCTTTGCATTGAGGGCTATCTGAAAACGGCTGTGGCACTGAAGTTGCTGTGAATGTGGAGTTGGTGGCATGTGAAACCCGCATGTGGAGCATTCGTTTGTGTGGGATGCTGACGAAGCTTCATTTTAGTCCTAGGCACACAAAGAGCACTAAGCATAGAGTGTGAAAACTGAGTTTCCTTGAGAGCTGCTTGGAAGCCTGATGGTGTGTGAAGTTAGTGAGCCAAATGGAGTTGTTCTCCCACAAGAACCACTCGGCTGATCCTTCTTCAATATGCCCTTCACCAACATGCAGTGTTTCCTTGATTGAATTAGCTCTCACACCAATATTTGCGTCTAGAGCCTTTGCATTGAGGGCTATCTGAAAACGGCTGTGGCGCTGAAGTTGCCTGTGAATGTGGAATTGGTGGCATGTGAAACCCGCATGTGGAGCATTCGTTTGTGTGGGGATGCTCTCCAAGCTTCATTT